>NC_052959.1:35928443-36008853 GCF_013358895.1 Oreochromis aureus
AAAGTGTTTTCCTCTCCTGCTTCGACCACCATCGTTATCAGAAACAAATCTCCTGTATGACCCGCAATGAATCCTGGGATATAGTAGGACATGAAGGATACATCAGACCATCCTTAGAATTCAGGGCAAAGTAGGACGCATTTGTCGCCACATTTTGAGTGCTCTTTGAATTCGGACAGCCTTCGTCGGGTCGCCGTGACGTCATTGCCTCCAAATATGGCATTGGCGCATCCTTCCCCTGAATTCGGACACAACTAACCCTCAAATTTGCGGAAAAGTAGGACACATTTGTCGCCACATTTTGAGTGCTCTTTGAATTCGGACAGTCCTCGTCGTGTAGCTGTGACGTCATTGCATCCAAATATGGCATTTTAAGCATCCTTCCCCTGAATTCGGACACAGCCGAAGGCTAGGAGGCTGTCCACAGCCCATCTGTTATGTTGGACACTGATTGTTTGTTCAATAAAGTTTCTATGGAGAAAAAAAGGGGGCTGTCCAAGCCGCTCACTTCCTGACTACCCGTCCGTCTAAGGACACTACCTTGTGACGTAGGTAGGTAGTGTCCTTATGAGCATCCTTCCCCTGAATTCGGACACAGCCTTGGTCTCCGACTGATGACGTATCACGAGTACACGAGAACGCAAGTACGCACAAGTAGTTCCCCAAGAGGAATGATAAATGTTTTTTTATGATACATTTGTTAATACTTTTAGCTAAATTTGTTATCCATAAATGTAAGTTTACTAACAAAACACCATATTTCTGTCATTTTTTTAAGGATGTGGAAATGTACATACAATCAATATCAGACTCTACCGACAAAAAGGCTCTCAAAACAATATATATCTGTGAATTTTTGCGTGTATTCTTGTAACTTTTTACCCCTGGCTTTGTGTGTTCATGTTTTGTTGTTTTGTATACTTCATCTGTTCGTATGTTTTATACTCATTGTTTGTTAAATAAAGTTAAAAAAAAAAAAAAAAAGCAAGTACGCACAAGTACGCATATTGAGAAACGCCCATTGTCTTCCTCTCTGTGCTAGCAACACCTGTCCAGGGCGTTTCCACCTAAGACAGCTGGGATAGGCTTCAGCCACGAATCAGAATGGATGGATGCATGTTTCCATGGTAACCAGATAACCAACTGACAGAAAGAAATGAAGCTGCAGGAAGCGCTGCGGAAAGTACAACTGTCCGTGGGTTAGGGTTAACCCGAGGCAGGGTTTATCGGCATTCACCTGGGATCACATCCATAACAGCAGCAGTGACCGGAACCTGGTCTGTGCAAGCCTCTCTCATTACGAGCTCTTATTTTGTATTATTCCTTTGTTCTGAAAATCCTGCCGGAAGCGGCCGTGTTCTTCCTGCCAGCTGAGCAGAGCCGCAGAGGAAGAAACTGCTGTCAGTTAGCGTTAGCATTAGCCTCGCAGGTAGCAGATTTCTGCCGTGCACACGTCACTGCTGCCGTAAGTAACGTCACAGTTTCTTTTTTAGCTTCTGGACTTTTAAATTTTTTTTAGGAATTACGTCACAGAGCAACGTTTAATACCGGGCTGACGTCATGTTAGCATCATAGCTAACGAGCTAACGTTCAAAGGTATGCGAGTTTGTACAGATGAATTCATACCTGTACAAACTTCAGCTTTAAGGGTAAAGGAAAACCCAAAGCTGTCCAATCAGAGCACCTCAGAAATATCGCCTGCATTCAGATAACGTGGGTCAGCTTCAAGCAGAACAAGCCACACGGAACAGGTCAGTGGTCACGGGACAGCGATCAATAGTGAATAGACTGGATCAGCACCGTGTGTGTTCCTGATATAAACACCTGTGTAAGCAGCATGCAGCAGCTCTACATCAGCTGACGTCATCAAACTTTCCTCACCTCTGACCTTTAGGAAAAGCTCTGTGAGTAAACCTTACAGTACAGTATAGATGGGTTAGTCACGAGGTGAGGGAGAATTTGGAGAACTGATCGGAATTTAGGAGGATCCGACCTTTGACGGCGTGATGCTGAATGCCCGCCACGGCAAACCTGCAGAGGGTTCATGTTTGTTCAGCAGAGCGTGTTGTGACCCTGCTGCTCAGGTCAGGTCTGATTTAGTCAGGCAGATGTCACATTAGGAGCATTAGCAGGTTAGCTGAAGTCGACAAACGTGTCTCGACGGTGACGTGGTCGGAGAGCTGCTTCGTTCATTGTAGTGTTTGAATAAGAGGACGACGTCATCAGACTTCATGTGTAATCCACTCAAAGGGTAGAGTTGGGATTATGGCAGCAGTACAAGCTCTGTGCCCCCAAAACTAGGTCTGCGTATCACTGGTTTCTACAATCTGCAATTCTGATTCACAAGGTCCTGATTCAATTTTGAATCAGACAGAAATATTCTAATTCTGATCATCAGAACATCTCCATATGTTATATCCATGTATACAAACAAAGCTGACACTGTGAGACTTCATCAGAGGTGTGAGCATCACAGCAGATGTCTTTGTGTCAAAGTAACTGAGGATAAAACATGAAGCAGATTTTCCTGCCCTGGCTTTTTATAACAGATAACCTTAAAATATTCTGCAGTAGAACAAAAACTGAAGAAAACCATGAATCAACATGTGAACATGACCTGATGCTGCTGAAGGGAAGCAGACCAAAGTCCCAGAGGTTTGATTACAGACCCAGCTGAGCACTCATTGAGGTTTACATGTGTTCAGTATTGTAGAGCAGAAATGAGGCTGTGATGTCAGAGGCCGACACACTGAACACAGCAGCAGACTGGTGCGTGATAATAGCAGAGCATTGATGGTAAACTGGTCTGTGAGGACACTGAGAGAGAGGGAGCTGTGCAGGAAGTAAGAGCCAAAGTCAGAGGGGATGAATGAGGATGTTTGAAGTGTACTTTGGATCTTCTTTGGCTGCTGGTTCAGTCAGTTTAGCTCAGAGTGATGAAACCTGCAGAATCTTTCAGGTGTCGACTTTCAGCCCCGTCTGTGAACGATCCACGCTCTGTGTTTACGTCTTTGTGTGGAATGCGTGTACCTGCTGTTTGCTGTTGTTGAAATCGTTTTGTGAGCTTTAAGCTGAGACTCAAAATACATTTAAAACTGATTCAATGAGGCGATGTCACATTATTCAAACTAAAAGATTTCACTTTTAAACCCACTCCTACCCAAAACTATCCCCAACCGTGACAAACGGTGAGCGTAGAAGGGATGGCGATGTCAGTGGTAGGTGAAACGAGGAGGGGCAAATGGTGTCTTGTCAGACGGGCGCCTTACAAAGGTTTTGGGTGTAAACGGAGAGTTACATAAACACTTACGATGACATCATAAAACAGGTTAGACTGGGTTTAGTCAGTGGCTACCTGACTTCCTGTCTGAGTCACTGCAGGTGATCTTCCTGACCTGTGCAGGTGAATCGGAAAGATGCACTTTGAATGATGTGTTTGGAGCCGTTACCTCGGCAACAAACAGGAAGTGACCTCTCTGATACGCTCTTTGTCCTCAGGTGTGATGCAGATGCCATGTCCCTGCAGGCTGTGCTCCAACAGAGGATTAGCTCCGCCCAGCAGCTGCTGCAGCGGGCGGAGACGCTGTGTCCGGGCGTCGAGGGTCACCAGAAGCTGTGTGGGAAGCTGCGAGCCGAGCTGCGCTTCCTGCGGCGGGTGGAGGCAGGAGAGGTGCACGTGAAGGAGTCTCACCTGCACAGCACCAACCTCACCCACCTGACAGCCATCGTAGACTCTGCACAGAGTCTAGATGACATCACGGCCCTGCTGCACGTCTTCACCTACCAGGACTCTGCCGGGCGCCGCCGCACCCTGGTGGTTGACGTGGTCGCCAACGGGGGACACACCTGGGTGAAGGCAGTGGGCAGGAAGGCGGAGGCTCTTCACAACATCTGGCAGGGGCGGGGCCAGTATGGCGACAAGAGCATCATACGACAGGCCGAGGACTTCCTGCAGGCAAGCCACCAGCAGCCCGTACACTACCGCCACCCGCACGTCATCTTCGCCTTCTACAACGGTGTCTCCAGCCCCATGGCTGACCGCCTGCGGGACATGGGCGTGTCCGTCCGCGGTGACATCGTGGCTGTGAATGCTGTGGTGATCGAGGAGGAGGAGGAAGAGCAGCAGGAGGAGGAGGAACAAGCTGAGGATGACGAGGCGGTGGACGAGGAGGAGGAGGACACGTCAGAGCTCACGCGGGTTGACCGCAGCACAGTGGTGGCCAGCCTGGAGTTCCCAGCACAAGTGCATGTGGAAGAGTGCCGGCGGGTGAATCTGGACATCACGACGCTCATCACGTATGTGTCATCGCTCAGCCACGGCCGGTGCCACTTCGCTTTCAGGGAACACGTGCTGACAGAGCAGGCTGCCCAGGAACGCCACCAGCAGGTGCTTCCGCAGCTCGACGCTTTTATGGAGGGCAAGGAATTGTTTGCCTGCCGTGCCGCCGTTCACGACTTCCAGGTCATTCTGGACACGCTTGGCGGGCCCGGTGAGAAGGAGCGCGCTCAGAAGCTGCTGGCCCGCCTCCACGTGGTGGATGACCAGCCGTCGGAGCGCACTCTGCACCTCACACCCAGTGCCAAGATCAACCGCCGTTCACTTATGATCTTCGGCACCGGAGACTGGCTGAGGGCGGTTACCATGACGGCAAACAGCCGCTTCGTCCGGGCGGCATCCAATCAGGGTGTCCGGTACAGCGTGTTCATCCACCAGCCAAGAGCGCTGACCGAGGGCAAAGAGTGGAGGGCCACGCCCGTCTGAGGCCACGCCCACAGTTGACTGCGGCAGACGGTTTAAATCAATCAAGCTGATCAGACGTCTGTGTCAATAAAGCTTGGGTTTAAATTTAAGTTTACAGTGTGGAGAAAAAAAGTTTTAGTTAAAAGGAAGGAGAGAAAAATGGAAATCTTGAGTTTGAGCCTTTGTGTGGTCACGTGCTGCTTAAATTTCCTGTATATGTATCTGCTCAATAAAGTATATGTACTGATCAATTCACTGAAACCACGAGCCTTTTTAAATAAAGTAACCCTCCAGCTGCGAGGCTGCGCTTTTACTCTGAAATTCTGTGGGCGGAAGAAGGCGCGTCTGTTTTTCCAGTCGGGTCAGTTAGCTTGTTAGCATGTGACTGTGGGAGCGGCTGGATGTTCAAGCTCTTCACCGCTTCTGGGAACCATTTGTGGGGGAGATGCCGCAGGTCGAGCGGAAGGCGGAGCTCCGCACTCTGACGGAGGTGGGAACGAGACCGTGAAGCTGCTCCTGAGCTTCAAAATCAAACTTTATAAGTCTGATAACAACTTTCTGCTGCTGCTAGCCGGTCAACCGGGGTTAGCTCGGCAGCTACATGCTAAAAGCAAGCTCCTCCTCTTCCTCACTCTGTCTAATGTTTCTTCCTAGTCTTCCTCACCCTGGCTAATGTTTCTTCCTAGTCTTCCTCACCCTGGCTAATGTTTCTTCCTAGTCTTCCTCACCCTGGCTAATGTTTCTTCCTAGTCTTCCTCACCCTGGCTGATGTCTCTCTTCCTCCTGTTCCTCACCCTGGCTAATGTTTCTTCCTCACTCTGGCTTATCTTTCCTCCTCTTCCTCACCCTGGCTGATGTCTCTTCCTCCTCTTCCCCCACCCTGGCTAATGTTTCTTCCTCACTCTGGCTTGTCTTTCCTCCTCTTCCTCACCTTCCTCCTCTTCCTCACCCTGGCTAATGTTTCTTCCTTCTCTTCCTCACTCTGGCTAATGTTTCTTCCTTCTCTTCCTCACTCTGACTAATGTCTCTTCTTCCTCTTCCTCACCCTGGCTAATATTTCTTCCTCTTCTTCTGCACCCTGGCTAATATTTCTTCCTCTTCTTCCTCACTCTGGCTAATGCATCCTTATCGCTGTGGTTTAACACTCCTCTTCCTCACTGTCTTCCTCAGTGTGGGTACCTGCATCCAGGTGAGACCCTGTGTGACCTTCACTCGGTTCAGTCTCTGTTCCCTGATCTTCGTCTCTACGTTGATTTTTACTGTGAGTACCTCAGAATTGACTTCCTGTTGTTTTATTTTGTCAGACTTGGCAAATCAGGGCGACTTCCTGTTTCAGAATAAGAGTTTGTGTTTCAGGTTTCCCAAACAAACAGAAGAAGAAGTTGTTGTTTCTCGCTGGGACACTTCCTGTTCAGTACGAAGGTGAGCCTGCTAGCTGTCGGCCATGTTGTCTGTTTACTGTTTGTAGTGACATCATGAGGGTCACGCTGGCACTTTGGTTTTCATACCAGGAAGTGAGTATAATATCCCAGTATGCATCTGGCTCCATGAGACGCACCCGTCATCGAGGCCTCGCTGTTATGTTTGCCCATCGGTCTCCATGGTGATAAACTCGACCTGTCCCTGCGTGGACGCTGCCGGGGACATCAGGCTGGACGCGCTCACAAACTGGGCTGAGGTAAGATGGGCTGAGTAAGCTGACTCAGTGGACAGGTGTTCTGTCATGTTATTTGTGCTCTGACCCAGCAGTTTGAAAACTACCTATTAGTGTTAATATACCTGAAAACACACGTTTAACAAGGTGGAGCCTCCACACAGGCAGAGGGCGGAGCTAAAAAACACTGTAAACATTATGTATATGCCACTTATTGCTAGGGTGTGTCCAACCTGTCACTACTCGTGTCAGAGATGAGGCGGGCCTTCCAGAAGGATACCCCCCTTTATAGCAGGTGCCCTGTGCAAACTCCGCCCCCTGCAGGTGGACAGGTGTCAGCTGACAGGTCAGTTCCTCTCTGTGTGCTCAGTCTGTATTTCCGTTACTTAGATGGACTGACGAGAGTGGTTTCTCCTTCTCCAGCCTCCAAAGTCCCCTGCACACCTGCACCTCCTCCTCCCCACAGGGTCGCCAACTTTCTGAAGTCACCTACCAAAGTCCCACCCACTCTGTCGCAGCCAACCAGTGTGAGCAGAGTGCGGACGTGAGGGCAGCGAGGTCATACACCGATGAACTGCTGGGGATTGACTTCAGTGCTCTGCCTCCCACCTCCAACCGCCACACCAACCCCTTCCTAAACTCCTCCTCAGGTGAGTCTCGTAAACATGAACAAGCTCCAGGTGAACGTGAGAAACGTTGAACCCACCTGGTTCTGGTTCCTGCAGGTACAGAACCCCTCAGCAGGATGATGGGTGAGCTGAGGCTAGATGCAGACTCGCCTGCACGATCTGTCCAATCAGAAGCAGCGCGACGCCTCCCAGGTACGGCACGGCCATTCGCCGCAGCACCTGAGCTACAGCATCCTCAGAGATCTCAGTTACAAGCGGACCAGGTGAGCCGGACTCTGGCGTCTCGGCAGCTTCTCCGGTCTGTGTCTCGGACGGCGGCGCAGCTCCCTCCGGACCAGGCGGCGGTCTTTCTGTCTCTGATGGCGATGGAGGGGCGGAGCTTCACTCTGGCCGATGTCTTGGAAGCGGTCCAGATCAACAGAGACTTCGCATCAGCTCTCAGGTTCCTGAGCCACAGCTGCCCCATCTGTCAAGAGCAGGTGTCCTTCAGCAAGGTGAGCCGCAGGTTTGAGCCGGCCAATCGGAGCGTGCGCAGCCTGCTGATGTTCTTCTTCTCTCTCTGTATTTCCCGCAGATCATCACAATGACGCACTGCTCCTGCTTCCTGTGTCAGACGTGCTTCAAGACGTTCTTCACAACGGCCATTAAGGAGCGCAGTGTCGATCAGCTGGTCTGTCCCCAGTGTGGCCGACCGGAGGTCAGAGGTCAGGGCGGGCTGGAAGAGTCCATGGACTACTTCAACCTGCTGGATACACAGGTGAGGCGCGTTCCGGCCTAGTTTGTGTCGGCGTGGTGATGACCAATTCTGACACGTGTCTGTTTGTCGGTGTAGATCCGCCACTTCCTGCCTGCTGACGTCCACGAGCTGTTCCAGAGGAAACTCAGAGACCGAGCTCTGCAGGAGATGCCCAACTTCTGCTGGTGTGCTCACGTAAGAACCCGAACGATCTGAGCCTCGCAGTCCAGAACCTCACAGAAGCAAGAAATAAATACCGCTGCTGGTATCAGTGATGTCAGGGATTGTGGGTGGGGCTACAATACAAACTGTGATCATCTGCTGCGTGACATTCGGTTCTCAGACCCGTGACGCTGTGGGCTACTTTTTGTCTCAGCAGTGCGGCTGTCAGAGCCTGTCCTGAGCCATGACTTCATGACAAATAAAATCTTAACTGTTAGAGAAATGACTAACGACCTCGAAATATCCTGTCTCAGAGTGATGCTGAAAAGCTAGTTCATGCATTTATTACTTCCAGGCTGGACTACTGTAATTCATTATTATCAGGATGTCCTAAAAACTCGCTGAAAAGCCTTCAGTTAATCCAAAATGCTGCAGCAAGAGTCCTGACAGGGACTAGAAAGAGAGACATATTTCTCCTGTTTTGGCTTCCTTCATTGGCTTCCTGTTAAATCCAGAATTGAATTCAAAATCCTGCTCCTCACATACAAGGTCTTAAATAATCAGGCCCCATCTTATCTTAATGACCTTGTAGTACCATATCACCCTATTAGAGCACTTCGCTCTCACACTGCAGGCCTACTTGTTGTTCCTAGAGTATTTAAAAGTAGAATGGGAGGCAGAGCCTTCAGTTTTCAGGCCCCTCTTCTGTGGAACCAGCTTCCAGTTTGGATTCAGGAGACAGACACTATCTCTACTTTCAAGATTAGGCTTCAAACTTTCCTTTTTGCTAAAGCATACACCCAGTGCATCATGGGAATCCCCCAGCAGCCTAGACCCATAGCAACATGAGTAAGGGAGGTTTCGGGGTCACCTGATCCAGCCCTGGGTGTTTCTTCTTCACTCACATGTGTTTATACACCCCTCTGTACAGGGAGTGCAGAATTATTAGGCAAGTTGTATTTTTGAGGAATAATTTTATTATTGAACAACAACCATGTTCTCAATGAACCCAAAAAACTCATTAATATCAAAGCTGAATGTTTTTGGAAGTAGTTTTTAGTTTGTTTTAGTTTTAGCTATTTTAGGGGATATCTGTGTGTGCAGGTGACTATTACTGTGCATAATTATTAGGCAACTTAACAAAAAACAAATATATACCCATTTCAATTATTTATTTTACCAGTGAAACCAATATAACATCTCCACATTCACAAATATACATTTCTGACATTCAAAAACAAAACAAAAACAAATCAGCGACCAATATAGCCACCTTTCTTTGCAAGGACACTCAAAAGCCTGCCATCCATGGATTCTGTCAGTGTTTTGATCTGTTCACCATCAACATTGCGTGCAGCAGCAACCACAGCCTCCCAGACACTGTTCAGAGAGGTGTACTGTTTTCCCTCCTTGTAAATCTCACATTTGATGATGGACCACAGGTTCTCAATGGGGTTCAGATCAGGTGAACAAGGAGGCCATGTCATTAGTTTTTCTTCTTTTATACCCTTTCTTGCCAGCCACGCTGTGGAGTACTTGGACGGCGTGTGATGGAGCATTGTCCTGCATGAAAATCATGTTTTTCTTGAAGGATGCAGACTTCTTCCTGTACCACTGCTTGAAGAAGGTGTCTTCCAGAAACTGGCAGTAGGACTGGGAGTTGAGCTTGACTCCATCCTCAACCCGAAAAGGCCCCACAAGCTCATCTTTGATGATACCAGCCCAAACCAGTACTCCACCTCCACCTTGCTGGCGTCTGAGTGGGACTGGAGCTCTCTGCCCTTTACCAATCCAGCCACGGGCCCATCCATCTGGCCCATCAAGACTCACTCTCATTTCATCAGTCCATAAAACCTTAGAAAAATCAGTCTTGAGATATTTCTTGGCCCAGTCTTGACGTTTCAGCTTGTGTGTCTTGTTCAGTGGTGGTCGTCTTTCAGCCTTTCTTACCTTGGCCATGTCTCTGAGTATTGCACACCTTGTGCTTTTGGGCACTCCAGTGATGTTGCAGCTCTGAAATATGGCCAAACTGGTGGCAAGTGGCATCTTGGCAGCTGCACGCTTGACTTTTCTCAGTTCATGGGCAGTTATTTTGCGCCTTTGGTTTTTCCACACGCTTCTTGCGACCCTGTTGACTATTTTGAATGAACGCTTGATTGTTCGATGATCACGCTTCAGAAGCTTTGCAATTTTAAGACTGCTGCATCCCTCTGCAAGATATCTCACTATTTTGACTTTTCTGAGCCTGTCAAGTCCTTCTTTTGACCCATTTTGCCAAAGGAAAGGAAGTTGCCTAATAATTATGCACACCTGATATAGGGTGTTGATGTCATTAGACCACACCCCTTCTCATTACAGAGATGCACATCACCTAATATGCTTAATTGGTAGTAGGCTTTCGAGCCTATACAGCTTGGAGTGAGACAACATGCATGAAGAGGATGATGTGGACAAAATACTCATTTGCCTAATAATTCTGCACTCCCTGTATTTAATCATTAGTGATTATTCATCTCTGGCTCTTCCCAACCCCCAACCAAGCCCCTGAGTTCTGCCAGAGGTTTCTTCCTGTTATAAGGGTTCATTCGTTGGGTTTCTTTGTGGGGTGCTGACCTTAAAGAATAAACCTTGTTGAGACGACTGTTGTTTGGTGTTTCAGTGTTCATTCGGGATGCTGCACGAGGCCCAGCGCCTCAGGATGGACTGTCCAAGCTGTAAGAAGAGCACCTGTTCTCAGTGCAGATCACCTGTAAGACACTCTCTCTCGCTCTCTCTCACTCACACTCTCACACACACACACAGATGAACCAGCCTCAGATCGGGTCCTGACCACTGTCCCTGTGTTCTGCAGTGGTCCCCCCAGCATCAGGGTCTGTCCTGTGAGCAGTTCCAAGTGTGGCAGCAGCAGAACCAGCCGGACCCTCACAGCACCTCCCTGCTGTACAGCAGCATCGGTACGAACCCAGAACCAGGTCCAGGAGACTCTGAGGGCCTCTTGCAGGACCTGAACCCAATGTTTCACCCCATCACTCAGGTGGTTATAAGCAAGCAGGTAGAAATGAAGCAGTCAGCAAGTGACTGAAGGCTTTTTTACTCCTGCTGTTTACAAACTAACACACAAGGCCTTCAATCAGCGAAAGCATGACACTCGGAGGACTTGAACTGGTCCAGTCAATGATCGGCGTGGGTGTTCTCGCCAAAACCCCAGAAAACAACGTCTGGGGGCTCTCAGCTGACACGCCGGGACCTGGTCTGTCCTGGTCTCCAGCTGTTCCAGTAACATTTAGCATCCATGAACAGGACATGGGGAGGGGTGGCAGGCGGTAGAGCAGGTCATCCACCGATTAGAAGGTTGGTGGTTTGATTCCTGGCTTCCCCGTAGTCTGCATGCCAAATATCCTTGGGCAAGATACTAACCCCATGTTGCTCTCCGATGCATCCATCGGAGAGTGAATGTGTGTGAATGTTAGATAGGCACTAAGAGCTTAGAAAAAGTGTGAATGGGTGAATGAATTAGTTGTATAAAGCGCGTTGAGTGCTCAGAGTAGAAAAGCGTTGTATAAGAACCATCCATTTACAAATGACTCTCCAAACGTTGATTCTGTCCATCGGGAGACATTTCATCATCATCAGGTGACTTCTTCAGGTTTCAACCCTATTATTATATTTACATAATGACTGAAACCCGCCCACTGAATGACCAATGAGCTATGAGGTCAGTTTATGATCATTAAGATGCAATTTGCCACACTGATCAAAGACCATGAGTCCTATTCAACGACAGTTGGGGAATGGCTGCATTCACAGCATTGTAGGATGGTGGCCCCCTCTGGCCCCCTCCTCGACTCAGAGATGGCCTTACGTCTTTTCACTCGACTCCTCGCTCAAACCAGCGATTTCCCCACCTGGACAAACAAGGTTTAGTCGAGTTAAAGCTCAGCGTGATCTGTCCTGGTGTAACGTTTCCCTCTGTGTCCTCAGAGTGTCCAAACTGCCAGCTGGTCTTCAGCCTGTCCAAAGGGGGTTGTCTCCACTTCACCTGCAGTCAGTGCGGTCATCAGTTCTGCGGCGGCTGCAGTCAGCGCTTCGTTCTGGGCTCGGTGAGTTCCAGCTGTGTTCTGTGTAAGTGGAGCTCCAGGTGTTTGGTCAGAGAGAGATGGATTGTGGGTAACGAGTGTTAGTCGACCGAAGGTGTTCCTCGGTTTCATATTTACAACCTTATCAAACAAGCCAATCACAGCATCTCACCTCATAACCGGTCTGATTATGAGTAAAGGCACCTGTTCTGATTATTCATCGTGCTGATAATTTGAGTTCTTTAATGTTTTTGAAGTTAACGAGAAAATGGTTCAGCAGGTGTGTTAGAGACTTGACACCTGTATTGTTTAACCTCTGCAGGCCTGTGGCTTCTCTGCAGACTGTACGACCAAAGGTCTTCATGCTCACCACCCCAGAGACTGCCTGTACTACCTGAGGGACTGGAGCCTGACCCGCCTCCACCTGCTGCTGCAGGTGAGAGCCAGCAGATCAACCTGAGGTGTTCCCAGCTGTTCTGTGATCAGTAGTTTACAGGTGTGCTGTCTCCTGTCTCAGCATTACAGAGTGTCTCCCTCCTGGTTGGAACCGCCCAAGGCCAGCTCACCTGACACCACTCTGCCAGGTGAGCCCTCTACCTGTCTACCTGGCATCTCCTTTGTCCAAGAGTCACTGACAGGTGTGTTCCCGTTCCAGCGTCCTGTCCAGTGCTGGAGCTGAGAGACGACGGCAGCCAGAGGGAGGAGCCCTGTGGTCGACCTGCGTTACCTGAACACCGAGGATACTGCCAGTAAGACCACAGCTCCCAGTAAAGATGTTCTGCCAGATGTGTGTGGTCTTAGAGGCTCCGCCCCTTTCTTTCTCCTGACAGGTCACACTATAAGGAGCGTTTGGTGGAGCTGATTAACCGTTGCCGTGCTGACCCAGCTGTCCTCTTCAGTCTGGCAGAAATAAAGGCGGAGCTTCAGCGTTGGCATGTTACCGTGCCGACCAGAAAACCCGATGAGCCAGAGCCGCTCTACACTCATCGCCTCCGCATGGTCAGTGACATCACCAGATGATGGTGTTGTTCGTCATCTACAATGACATCTGAGATTTATTTTGAAAATCTGATGTGCTGTTTAAACCATGTTTCTTTTCAGCCAATCACAGTGCAGAATTCTGTCTCTCTGCAGATGCTGACCAATAGCGTTCCTCTCAGGAAACAGCGCTGCTCTCCGGTTAAACGCATTAACAACCTCTGTCCTCTGCCCCCTCCTGCTGGAGCCCCGCCCCCTCATGTGCTGCTAAGCGATTGACTCCACCCACTCCTAAAGTATGACCTCCCACTACACCCATCAGCTGCTATGACAGGGCGGCCCTGTGTTTTGATTGGCTTAGCACAAATATACTAATCAGGGACCAAATATGAGCAGCCAATCAGAGTTAGCTAGAGGTGGCTAACGATGGAAGCTGCCAGTTTTAGCATCTGTTAGCATGTGTTGAGCAGACTTCAGGAGGCGCAGTTTGAGCATCCTGTTTTTGTTCGCTGCACTTTACCTGTTTAACCAAGTTTAATGAATAAATGAGTCCTAGCATACACCTCGGCGTCCTGTCTTCTGTTTCCATGGTGACCTGCCGTCAGTCACACAAACACGCGGGTGCTTTTATAGAAAACTTTATTTAAACTTTCCAAACAGGAAGGTGTGCTCCTCCTCACGCCTGTCAGTGTGTGTTCAGCTCTTCTTCGGTGGTGCGGCGTCATCTCTGGGCACGCTGAAGGGGACGATCGCTTTGATGAGTCGCTCTGCGATCGTTTTGCTGTTAGCGGCGATGATCCTCCTGGACATCAGGTCCGCGTCGCCACCTGAACACGGAAACACCGTTAGCTGGGAACGCATGAGCACGGTAATGTGCTGTTGGTGGGTTAGCTTACCTTCGACGTCCATCAGCACGCCGCCGGCCTCGGACACTATCAACGACGCAGCAGCCACATCCCAAACGTGGATCCCGATCTCATAGTACGCCTCCACACAGCCCGACGCCACCAGACACATGTTGATGGCGGCGGAACCCGCCCCGCGCACCCTGAGACAGATGGACACGTCAGCTACGGGAAAACAAGCGTGCAGTGATGTCAGCGCGGCGGCAGCCTTACCCGTGAACGGGGAGACAGAGGATGTTTCGGAGGCTCTGGAAGATTTTATTGACGACGTCGGCGTCTCTGTTCGATCCAAACTCCGTGGCCACCATCGCCTGTTCCACGGCTGATGACATCACACACAGATAAACAAACAGGTGACCGACTGCCTGCATAAGTGATGTCACCAATTTATTGGTTATCAGTTCGCTGAGCACTGACCTTCCTGCCGGGACACCTGCAGCGGCTCACCGTTACAGAATGCTCCCTTTCCCCGCCTCGCCGTGAACATCTTGTCCTCCACGCAGCTGAAGACAACGCCAAACTCCACCTGAGGGAGGGGAAGAAGAGTAGAGGCCGCTGTGAGGTGAACAGGTGAGGTCGTTCATGTTCATCCTCAGGTGGCCTGAACACCTCAAGCTACCTGTTAGTTTAAAGAGCGCTGACGTTTTGCCAACAGGCTCAGTAAACTGATCGCAAGGCCAGTAATGTTGTAGGGATGGAGCTGGATTCCCTCAGGGTGGTGTCAGGGAGGCGGATGTTGTCCAAGATAAAGACAATGATGGATAATACCTCCCACCCACTCCATGACGTGCTGGCTACCTACAGGAGCATGCTCAGTGAGAGGCTGAGATTACCCATAATACACCACACTCATCTCCCTTATAACTCCTCCATCTAACACACTGTAAACACTGCAGTAGTTACAGCCTTTTGCACATGCTCTTTCTACTTTGTAATTGCTGTCAATCCTTGATATTTATTATTGGGTGATTTCTATATATTAGTGCTATTTCTTAAATCTGTAACAGTTTCTGTACTGGAGCAACTATAACCCACATCATTTCCTGAGGGATTAATAAAGTATGCTGATTGTGATTTTCTCTTTTTAGCTGCCAAATCGCCATGGTAACAGATACTGAGCACCTCACCTGGTCAGGAGCAGGTGAGGTGCCGCGTTTACTCTTTTGGTCATTTTATACGCTGCAGCAGACGGAGCGCTAACGCGTGTGTGGGAACATTTCCGTGAACCAACAGCTTGCTTACAGCCACGCCCCCTCTCCACCTATGGAAACACTCCCAGGTGAAGCAGACAGTGGTGATGCTGCGCCTGTGAGCCAGGGCAAAGCTCAACTTAAGAAAGACGAAACCAGAAACGGCACCACTCTGAAAAGTTTCCACCAGAGGGATGAGACCCGGGCTCAAGTAACGGAGGCTCACCTGAGACTCACTGTGGCTCAGGTGAGAGCGTCAGAGTGAATCAAAGACGAGGCAGGAGGTTCCCGTTAAAACCTTTACAGGGACAAACTCCTTCATCGAAGCATCAACAAACTGCAGAAAAGCTGCTCCGTCCACCGCCGTTTGTTTTACAGAGAAACGTCTGATTCACCTTTAAACCGAGGCTGGCGGCAGCGACTGTCTTACGTGGAAGCAGCACACAGGTGCATCAGAGGCGGGGTTAGCGAACCCCTGTTTTCGCTTTTTAGTATTTATTACTGCTCATTAATAAGACAGAGGGATTTCTTATCTGAATCTGTTATCTTAATCGATTACTAAAGTCAGGGCTGCAGCCCTGTGATGTCGCTACTGATGTCAAAGGTCAGGAGGTCGGTGCTGATGTGGACTCGGACCTGTTTGTTGATGGCGAATCCGATGGAAATGGCAACAAAAGGAAACCTGTGAAGGAGAAACAGATGCAGGAAGTTAATGTCTTCGCACCGTCATACGTGTTCCTGCAGAGCAGGTCTGTTTACCTGTTAGGTCACCACGGTAACCAGTGCCCATCAGCGTTTTAAATGAGCTGATTCAGTGTGCCGAACACCAAGCAAAACAGGAAGTCATCTGCTTACATTCACGCTGATCACATTATCGATCTCCCCGCTGAGGGACGGCTCGAGCTGAACATTGATCATCCTTCATCGATCTCTCAGCTGACTCTCTGATCGATTCCCTCTGAGTCATTTGGACCAAATAAACCTCAAATCTGGAGGTAATCGATCAGAAAAGCCGTAGACCCCGCCTCGCTCTCTGAGCGCCCACAGGAAACGAAGCTGCAATGATGATGTCAGAGAGTGCAAACTCACGCATGAACAAAGTTGGTCGTGCCATCGATGGGGTCGATGATCCAGGTGGGCGAGTCGGAGAGGACGCAGGGCTCACCTGCAGCCACTGACTCCTCCCCTATGAACCTGAAACGCACAGAACAGGTGAAGCCGTTACACGCTGAACGCAGAAGAGCCACGAGACGGCAGCCAGAGATGTTCCAGCAGGTCATCTCTACTACTCAGCAGCACACAGCTGGATCCCTGAACATCTGGATCTGATCATCACGCTCGTCTTTGTAAACTGATGATCAATAATCCGACTGGACATGCACAGAGGGGGTGGAGCTTTATACCTGTGGGTGGGGAACTTTTCTTTTACTGAGTGGATGATGAGCTGCTCCACCTTCTGGTCGGTCTGCGTCACCAAATCCACCACCGAACTCTTCGTCATCACTGCCCTGTCACCACGCAGGGCCTCACACACCACCTGAGCAATGCACCAATAACTGATTAATATATGCCCCTGATCAATGCACTGATAGCTTATCAATCAGAAGCTGATCAGCCAATAGTTTCAATTTTTAAGTCTGTCATCAGGGGTTAACCTCAGATTTCAAAATAAAAGCCTTTGTTTCCTCTTTGAGCTCAGAATGCTTCAGAGAAGAAGAAAGTGACTCCACCCCCTCTGTTTTGGAGCGTGCTCAGTAAGTGAAGTAATGGCAGGAAGCGGATTCTGGTCACCAATCAACAGTTGTGACGGCCGTGCAGCTCACTGTCAAGCAGTCGTCAGCTGACCCTGAAGTGGCGCTCATGGGCGAGTGACGCTCACGTCCAGGTAAAAAGAATGAACTTCCTGATACTCCTCTGTTTCATAATGAAATCACCTGGAGGCCCTGACAGGTGAGTCTCAGGTGGGAAGGAAAAAGGAAGAAGATGACTGACCTCTCCGGCTTTTCGTGCCACGGCGACAGCGTGGTCCATGGCGTTCTGCCAGGGGTCAGCCATGTTGGAGGAGCTTCCTGTGGAGAGAGGAAAGACTACGTGAGGTGTGTTCCAATATTCCACTTCGATCAGAAAGGTTCCTCACTGACATACGTTTCAGTTGTCCAAACACTAGGGGAAGAAGCATCAATGCTTCCTTTATGATCTTCTTTAGCAGAGGAGACACTGGACCATCTTTATGAAAAGGGAGGCGAAAATGGCGTCCCATAATACGTTGCGACGGCCCATCCGACCATTCACGAAAACATATTCATAATAACCAAAGCGGAGCAGATCATGTAAATTTCCAATCTAAGTGTTTTTTCCATTTCATCCAGAACCTGTATATATATTTATTTATAGCTTTTTATCAGCAGCAGTAAAACTCACAGCTGAACCCTGCAGTGTGAGAGCGAAGTGCTCTAATAGGGTGATATGGTACTACAAGGTCATTAAGATAAGATGGGGCCTGATTATTTAAGACCTTGTATGTGAGGAGCAGGATTTTGAATTCTGGATTTAACAGGAAGCCAATGAAGGGAAGCCAAAACAGGAGAAATCTGCTCTCTCTTTCTAGTCCCTGTCAGTACTCTTGCTGCAGCATTTTGGATTAACTGAAGGCTTTTCAGCGAGTTTTTAGGACATCCTGATAATAAAGAATTACAGTAGTCCAGCCTGGAAGTAATAGAAGAATAGAATAGAATAGAATAGAATAGAATAGAATAGAATAGAATAGAATAGAATAGAATAGCCTTTATTGTCATTGTACAGGGTACAACGAAATTGGAGTGCCACTCCCTTGGTGCAAAAATGCAATAATAAATATAAATGTAAAATATAAAAGGTACAATAAAACAAATGTAAGTACTCAACAAAAGTAAGTATGATATTTACAGGATAGCAGCATTAATATAATGACAGTATTGCAGTATGAATAGCAGCATAATATGATGACAGTGACAGTATGGTATGGCTAAGCAGGTTCAATTGTTTTTGTGCTTATTTACTACGGTGATAGCTCTGGGAAAGAAGCTATCCCTGAATCTGTTTGTCCTGGTTTTATGTGACCTGTATCATCGGCCTGACGGTAATAGTTCAAACAGCTGATTGCTGGGGTGAGAATGGTCCTTGATGATATTGCCAGCTCTGCTGAGGTACCGAGAGTTTGCAATGACCTCCAGGCTGGGCAGAGAGCAGTCAGTGATCTTCTGGGCTGTGTTGATGACCCTCTGCAGTGCTTTCCTGTCTGCAGCTGAGCACCCTGCATACCATGTTGTTATGCTGTACGTTAGGATGCTCTCTATGGTGGCTCTGTAGAATGTCACCAGCAGCCTCTCCTCCAGGTTGTTCCTCCTGAGCACTCTCAGAAAGTGGAGACGCTGCTGGGCCTTTTTTTACCACCGCAGTGGTATTTGCAGTCCAGGAGAGATCATCAGAGATCTGCACGCCCAGAAACCTCATGGAGTGTACCCTCTCCACACGGCTCCCGTGAATGTAAAGAGGGGCCGGGTCTGCCCTGCCCTTCCTGAAGTCCAAGATGAGTTCTTTAGTTTTCGTGGTGTTCAGTTGGAGGTTGTTAACTGAACACCACTCAGTCAGTCTGTTGACCTCATCTCTGTAGTCCGACTCATCCCCCCTTGAGATGAGTCCAACCACTGTGGTGTCGTCCGCAAACTTTATGATGGTGTTTGAGAGATGGGTAGGGGAGCAGTCGGATGTGTAGAGCATAAACAGGAGGGGACTAATAAATGCATGAACTAGATTTTCAGCGTCACTCTGAGACAGGATATTTCTAATTTTAGAGATGTTGCGCAAATGGAAGAAAGCAGTCTTACATATTTGTTTAATATAATGCGCTGAAGGACATGTCCTGGTCAAAAATGACTCTGGGTTCCTCACAGTGTTACTGGAGGCCAAGGTAATGCCATCCAGAGTAAGAATCTGCTTAGATACCATATTTCTAAGATTTTCAGGGCCGAGTACAATAACCTCAGTTTGATCTGAATTAAGAAGCAGAAAGTTAGCAGCCATCCAGGTCTTTATGTCTTTAAGACATTCCTGCAGTTTAACTAATTGGTCTGTGATACCTGGCTTCATGGACAGATAGAGCTGCGTGTCATCAGCATAGCAGTGAAAATTTATGCTATGTCTTCTAATGATGCTGCCTAAAGGAAGCATGTATAATGTAAACAGAATTGGTCCTAGCACTGAACCCTGTGGAACACCATAATTGACCTCAGTGTGTGAAGAGGACTCTCCATTTACATGCACAAATTGGAGTCTATTAGACAGATATGATACAAACCACTGCAGTGCAGTACCTGTAATACCTACAGCATGTTCTAATCGCTCTAATAGGATATTATGATCAACAGTATCGAACGCAGCACTGAGGTCTAGCAGGACAAGCACAGAGATGAGTCCACTGTCAGAGGCCATAAGAAGATCATTTGTAACCTTCACTAAAGCTGTTTCTGTGCTGTGATGAGCTCTGAAACCTGACTGAAACTCTTCAAATAAGCCATTCCTCTGCAGATGATCTGTTAGCTGTTTGACAACTACTCTTTCAAGGATGTTTGATATGAAAGGAAGGTTGGAGATTGGCCTATAATTAGCTAAGACTGCTGGGTCTAGAGATGGCTTTTTAAGTAAAGGTTTAACTACAGCCAGCTTGAAGGCCTGTGGTACATAGCCGATTATTAGAGATAGGTTGATCATATTTAAGATTGAAGCATTAATTAATGGCAGGACTTCTTTGAGCAGTTTTGTAGGAATGGGGTCTAAAAGACACGTTGATGGTTTGGAGGAAGTAATTATTGAAGTTAACTCAGAAAGATCAATTGGAGAAAAAGAGTCTAACTTAACATCAATGGTACTAAAAGTAGCTGTAGATAATATTACATCTGTGGGATGATTATTGGTAATTTTATCTCAAGTGATTAAAATTTTATTTGTGAAGAAGTTCATGAAGTCATTACTAGTTAACGTTAAAGGGATTGTTGGCTCAGTAGAGCTCTGACTGTTTGTCAGCCTGGCTACAGTGCTGAAGAGAAACCTGGGGTTGTTCTTATTTTCTTCAATCAGTGATGAATAGTAAGATGTTCTGGCTTTGCGGAGGGCTTTCTTATAAAGCAGCAAACTATTTCTCCAGGCTAAATGATGATCCTCTAAATTTGTGACACGCCATTTCCTCTCCAGCTTAGTTGATTAGTTCGTCTTCTGCACAGTGTAGTTTCAACACAGCGGACTTCCTGTTAAAGAGACACCAGTGTAAGGTCGTTCCAGTTCTAAGTGCATCTACCTCTTCTCTTTTCTCAAGTCCTCAGCAATTCTCCTTCCCACCTTTCCTTGACCTCAGTGACGTTTTCATCGAGGTCAAGGAAGCGTGTCAGGAATAGGAGACATGAGGAACTTCTGGAATGCACCAGGAATGCCCAGAGTCCTGATCATAAGAACCACATCAGTAATCAATAACATCAATCTGGGAGGTGTAGGATCGATAATCCAGTAACACCAATCCTGACCTATCACAGCGGGTCCTGAATTGACCACAGGTGACCGCTAGGTAGCTGTCTCAGTGCTTCCTCTCATCACGTTACGGTCACTAATCGAGTACTGATTATCAATGAGTGGTACCTGGTGGCACGTGATGAAGTGCCAAGAGCGCCGACACCTATCCGTGCGCGTGCCGGTACTGCCGCGCCGTATGAAATCAGCTGATTTCTGAACGTAAGTACTACAGCACTAGTTCCCGCCACAAACAAATTCCAAAACCGGAAGTAAGGCAGCGGATCAACGAAACGTTTCGAAAACAAGTAAAGAGGAACAGCGCGAACCCTGAAAACGCACCTGAGGCTCTCGAGGTCGGTCTGAAGGTAATCCGTAACGGGTTAGCAGCTCCACTTCCGGGTTTCTTCTTCTACGTTCTACGACTGAGCGCTGCCGCCTCCTACTGGACATTGACTGTCACAACAACAACACATCACTATAAAGTAAACCCTGCTACTACCTACTGGCGTGGCACGGTTTTCAGTGTTTTCCATTAGGTCATAGTACCTGGTGCTTTTAGAGTACCTGTACTTTATTTCAAACTCAGAACATTACAGATCAAAGATCTTGTACACATCCAGATAAGCAATGTTAGAATCAGAATCAGCATACTTTTTTAATCCCTCAGAAAATGATGTGGGTTACAGTTGCTCCAGTACAGTAACAGAAACTTTAACAATACAATATGTTACAGATTTAAGAAAAAGCACAATATATACAAATCACTCAGTAATAAATATCAAGGATTGACAGAGGTGATTATAAATAAGTATCAAGAACATTGACAGGAATATTACAGAAAAATAGAAAAGAGCAGGGGCGATTTTTGGCACCCCCAAAAATGAATCAAAGCACCCCCAAAGATTTCTTACTTTTTTTTGACAATATTTGCTGTTTGTGTGACACACTACTAAAAATATAAAAAGCATACAGTACTTGGTTGAGACGGAACATTTTAACAACAAAAGTATAGATAACCCCTCCCCCCTCCCAAAATGGTTTGTTCCAGCTCGCCCCCACTCTGGCTCTAGGGTCGTTGCTGCCAGAGCGATGGTAGCTGAGACGCAGCGGAGCGGAGGTGGAGTGCCCGGATTAAAACAGGACATATTAGCAGCATTTAACCTTCAGTTACTCTTTATGTAGTTAGATAGGAGTCATGTTTCTTTTTAGCTGAAAAACCTTACACCAGGTAACCTGCAGTGTTGAAAACGTGTTTTCCAATGATGTTTTCTACCCTACAATCCGTCCTGCTCTGTAGTAAATTCAGCGACATTTGACCGTCCTGTTGCTCCCACTGAAATGTATACAGCCTATTTAAAATCTAAAACTTAAAATTGTCCGTAGCCTGCTGTTGTTACCACTGTCCTGTTTGAAATGGATACTAACTAGCTAACTGACTGGATGCCCAATAACCTTATAACTCCTGTTGTGTGTGTGTGTGTGTGTGTGTGTGTAGAGAGAGAGACAGCCAGGTTCATAATGGATATAAGGAAGTTTTTTTAAAAAAACAGGAGCCACATTCAGGTAAAAGTGTAAGAACAAATGATCCATCAATAAAGGATAATGTTGGATCAGTGTTTCAATATTTTATATCTTTTATTAGATGTTCATGTGGTTTGGTTATTTGCCTTTTGGTTGAAAGTACACTGAGAGAGGACTTTTCGTTAGTGATCTTAATAAAAAAAAAATTCATATTAATGTAATTTTTCATCTAATTGAATACAATCTATTTGTGTATGATTGTCAGTCCAAAGAGGGAGAGAGGAAAGAGGGGAACATGAGGAGAAAGTACAAGGTCAGGAAGAACCAGGTAAGAAAACAGACAGGGAATAGTGACAGGCAAAACAGAAACTGTTAAACTGACAAAGAGAAAAAACCTGATTTTACTCAGACAGTCTGGAAGTTTTTTCCTCCCTATATTAAAGCTGCTATACAGAATCTGCAAAACTAACTGGGTTGAAACATTTTTGACCCTCTTTAACAACATTCCAACATAACATTATCATTGATTGGGGAGATTAAAATTAATGATATATTTTTATGTGGTTCAGCCACAACTCTACTAAAACCTCAGCCAGTAATAGGTAGGCCAACTTTTGGACTCTCCAGTTGTCTGTATGACTGCCGCATACAGACTTATGCGGCAGAGAAACACTTATCAGTTTTTCTCAAACTTTTTACAGTGTGTACCACCTGAGAAAATGTCAAGCTCTCCCAAGGACCACTATGAAAGCATGAAACTCATAAATCTTACAACACAAAATTAGTATTATTAAATTAGTTAAATTAGTATCTGCAGTAAAGATTTTTTCATACATTGTATACATTCTACCACAGGCAAAGTTGCCTCCATTTTTATAGTTTTTTATTAATATTTTGTAATAATTTATTCTGTTTTGGGAGTGTTTTTTATGTATCTGTATTATACATACACATTAAAAGTGAATCTCTGTCCAAAACATGCACTCAGTTTACTTCTTACTCACTATGAGCATCATTTAAATAACCTTTATCAGATTTGATGGTTTTGTTACAGACTTCTCAAAATAGTGTTTTGCTTTTCTTTCACAAATGTGGGGATTAAATTGTGTTAAAATGTACAAAACGGTGATGTCATGTTTTGTGACGAGGACCCAGGCACAGAGAGACTTGATGAATTTAAGAATCTTATGATTTAGTAAAGAAATTTGCAGACTTGCACAGAGATGGTAAAATTATGATGACTGATAGCGGAGATGAAGACAACAGACGATGAGGACAGGGAGGAACAGGGGTTTAAATGCACCAAGGAGACAGTCAGAGGGAACTCGGGACAACTGGAGACATTTAAGGATGCAGGGACTGACAGAGATGGGGAAGAAGTCTCATCGTGACGTGTAAAGTTTATCTTGCCTGGCTGGGCAGCTCTCTGGGTGCTCAGCACCCCCAAAGCTCTGATCCTAGAATCGCCCCTGGAAAAGAGCATGTGCAAAAGGCTGTAACTACTGCAGTGTTTACAGTGTGTTAGATGGAGGAGTTGTACAGGGAGATGGCCATGGGCAGGAATGACTTCCTGTGTCGTTCAGTGGTGCATTATGGGGTATCTCATAATGCACTCAGTGTGCGTTCTCCTGTGGCTGACCAGCACATCATAGAGTGTGTGGGAAGTATTCTTCAGCATCGCCTTTATCTTGGACAACATCCACCTCTCCGACACCACCCTGAGAGAGTCCAGCTCCAGGCAGGTGACATTAAACAAAGATAATATTCAGAGAAATAAAGGTATGTGAATGATATAAAGTAAAGCCCTTCTTGGTCACACTCAGCTTAGTGGAGAAAAAAGCCAAACATAAACAAGTAAAATAAAATAATTCTATGCAAAGAGCAGTTTACAGCAGGATTGTTTAAGCACTAGGGAGCGATAACAGACTAGAGAAAGAGGCTGAACCTCATGCAGGCTTCTACAGCTTTAATTGCTTTCAGGGTTTCTGATGGTTGAACACACTGAATGTCCTGTTTGAATTCATCTTTAAAGGACATAATGCAGGGTTAGTGCCTCTGAATGTACACTTATGTATATAAAACTTGGCCATAATAATAACCAGGTCAGTTATATTTACTTTATCAGGCTTCTTTTGTAGATCTGTACAGTTTTCTGTAAGGCCAAACATCCTTCCAGAATAAAAGAAAGACTTCAGCACTTTGTTTTAAAATCAGATTACAAATTTGACAGCAGAAGGACTGAATGATGGGCCTCAGCCAGAACAGCTGGACAGATGTTTCAGCATGATCAGAACATAGGCTGCAACTGACATCAATATTCTCTTTGGAGCCTTTCTGGATAAAGAGTCTAAGGGACTTGGATAGAAAAGCGTCTGGACTTCTTTAAGTTGCTTGAGGACGTTTCACCTCTCGCGCCAAATCACAACAACAGTCACCTGTAGGTGCTTTATATTGCAAGGTCGACCCTACAACAATACATACAGAGAAAAACCCAACAATCATATGACCCCCTATGAGCAAGCACTTTGGCGACAGTGGGAAGGAAAAACTCCCTTTTAACAGGAAGAAACCTCCGGCAGAACCAGGCTCAGGGAGGGGGACGTGCTGTGGAAGAGAGCTAGGTTCCATCATCGACCATATCACTCCAAGTCAGACATAGTTTGCCACTTTAATGACCGACTCTGAACCAGTATCAAGAAGGTTAACTTTGCTCTCCCTAGCATCGCTCAGCATTTTCAGGCCTGATTGGTGGAGGTGATAACAATGATGTTGGTGGTGATGAAGGTGATTACAGGCATTCTGCTTAAAATGTGAAACAATCCGTGAATGAAGCATATTTGCTTGTTACCCACAGCAACAGGTGATCAGGATAAGAGCCAGTTCAGAGTGCACAGGTGCATCTACAGTAGACAGACAGCAAGGCACAGGAGGAAGAGGAGGGGAACGAAGAAGACCAAGAACAATCATCACTGATATTTTGTCAGCTATTGTAATCCATGTCTGTCCTGTTGCTGCAGCCTCTGCTGCTTTTACTGAACTGTAAACATTATTGTAATGTACATAAATCTGGAGTGCATCTACTGTAAAGACTCTCAGAAGTCTCTGTATCACCTACAGGACACTACTGCGCGTCTGTTTTAGAGAGTTTGGAACTGGCCCCATGAATATACCCTCATAGATGAAGCAGGGTTTAAACTGGCGAGGGGGAGGCGGAGACACAGCAGCATAACAGCGGGGTTCTCTCCTCACGTTTCTGTGGCCTACAGGATATGAAGAGCTGGATCACATTCCCAGGGAAGGGAAAACGTTGCCTGATGTGGATGAAGTGTTCCGACATGATGCTGCAGAATTACCCTCAGCGACTCACAGCGATGCGCTTTCCACTGAGATTTAATTGTGCTAATTTTAGCACTGGCATATCATTTTGGTAAACACACTTTCAATAAACACTTCCTGTTACCGATGGCTTTCGCCCCCCAACTTAAGCTCCGCCTTCCGTCTAATGATCAGCCTCAGCAGGATCAATGAAGTCTGACATCACCATGGTTATCTGAGAGACACTTGTTTAGTCTAAATCAGTCATGTGTTCAGAAGGTTTGAGCTCACCAATCAGGAACAGGAATGTTTGCGCGCAGATTTTTATTGGTTCATTGATCACAGAATACGTTACTGTCTCCAGCAGCACACTTCCTGTCAGCTGACTTACAGTCTGTTCACACCTGTCGCCCCACACACACACACCTATGTTGGTCATCATCGTCACGGCTACAGGGGAACGGCCGGATCACCTGAGCGATGCGACTGGCTACGGCAGCGGAACTGGCAGCGATGACTGTTCGGGACATCATGTCAAACTCTGAGCCTGAGGACACACTGACCAATTAGACAATGCCCCGCCCCTAAAACAGGTGACATCATGACATGTGGCAGATACAGACCGTCCGTATCTATGATGACTCCTCCAGCTTCCCGGACAATGATGGCGGAGGCGGCGATGTCCCAGCAGTGCATCCCGATGTGATAGTAGGCGTCGGCACCGCCTGTCGCCACCTGACACATGTCAACCGCTGCTGTGCCCAGTGCACGCACTCTGAAACACGCAACATGTCAACACAAACGCGGCAAAAAAAGTGTCGCCAACATTTAAAGAGACATCCCGTAAAGGTCAAAGTTCAAAACGCAGAAAGAGCTTTGAACGAGCCTGGAAGAGACCAAAGAGGTAAGTAGGTAGGTACAGGTGTGCCAACAGGTCAGAGAGCATGATCAGTACAGATGTAGAGGTCATGTGACCTTCACATCTTTTAGGAAAGCTTCGGGTGTGAAGCCCACAGAGGTTGGAAGGTTGGTCGGACCTGAACACCACACCAACCCTGAGACCGACCTCAGACCTCTCAGCTATTCCTGCACTTTGAGCTGCTCTGTAATGGATCCCATCAGTGATCAATGAAGCACTCTGAGCTGGAAGAAAGGTGCTGTATAAATAAAGTTTGAATCAGTACACCAATGAAATTAAGAAGAAACAAAATCAGGATTCAAACCTCAGATTCACTGCAGGTACACTGAGCGTGTTCAAAAAGCAGGGCCAGGGGGGCCAGGGCCTTACCCGTGCACAGGAAGCTTCAGCAGTTTGAAGATGTTGGATGTCACGGTGGACAACGCGAGGTCATCACGCTCTGCCCCGATCTCTGTCACCACCACACACTGGCTGATATCTGATTGAGACAAAGGTCAGCATGAAGCTGGATCCACCTTAAATGCACGCCACACAAGCATGATGTCCTGTGTGATGTCACCTTCCTGTCCAGAGACGTGCAGCGGCTCTCCGTTCAGGAACGCTCCTCTTCCTCTCTGAGCATGGAACAGTTTGTCATCAACACAGCTGTACACGATCCCGAACTCCGTCTGAGAACAACAGCACGA
This sequence comes from Oreochromis aureus, assembly GCF_013358895.1. Lineage (NCBI taxonomy): Eukaryota > Metazoa > Chordata > Actinopteri > Cichliformes > Cichlidae > Oreochromis > Oreochromis aureus. Next base: position 35,955,497 of record NC_052959.1, read on the forward strand.
GTCAGTCGGACCACTCTGACCCCCGACCCCTGAGACTGATGGCTCAGCCTACCTGCTTGTTGACAGTGAAGGCGATGGAGATGGCAACAAACGGGAACCTGATGAGAGACAGCAAAGGGTCTCTTACAGCAGTACTTCCCAAAGTGGGGGGTGCATTGCGGGGGGAATGCTTGGACACTGCTAGCATAATGGACAGGTTTTTGAAAATAATTACAGCATAAAGATGGTTTGTTTTTCGCTTTATTTTATTGCTACCTTTAATTTATTGCAGTTTACAATAAAAACAAACTGCAAACCTGCAAACCTGCAGGGGGGGTTCTTCTAAAACAAAAGGGGGGCCTAGCAAAAAAAAAAAAAAAAGTTTAGGAAGCACTGCTCTAACCTCTGTTACCTCACGTTCTCCGAGGGCAACGACGGTCCTAAGACTTCATGTTTTCAGGTTCTCAAACCTTTGTGGGGTTTTAAACTGGGGACACCATATGTGTATGAGTTCATAATGTGGGTGGAGCCACTCACCTGTGGACAAAGTTCACGGTCCCATCAATGGGGTCGATGATCCAGGTGGGGCAATCAGTCAATTCAATTCAATTCAATTTTATTTATATAGCGCCAAATCACAACAAAAGTCGCCTCAAGGCGCTTTTATATTGTACAGTAGATAGCACAATAATAAATACAGAGAAAACCCAACAATCATATGACCCCTATGAGCAAGCACTTTGGCGACAGTGGAAGGAAAAACTCCCTTTAACAGGAAGAAACCTCCAGCAGAACCAGGCTCAGGGAGGGCGGGGCCATCTGCTGCGACCGGTTGGGGTGAAAGAAGGAAAACAGGATGAAAGACATGCTGTGGAAGAGAGACAGAGATTAATAACAGATATGATTCGATGCAGAGAGGTCTATTAGCACATAGTGAGTGAGAAAGGTGACTGGAAGGAAAAACTCAATGCATCATGGTAATCCTGGCAGCCTCGTCTGTTGCAGCATAACTAAGGGAGGATTCAGGGTCACCTGGTCCAGCCCTAACTATATGCTTTAGCAAAAGGAAAGTTTTAAGCCTAATCTTGAAAGTAGAGATAGTGTCTGTCTCCCGAATCCAAACTGGAAGTTGGTTCCACAGAAGAGGGGCCTGAAAACTGAAGGCTCTGCCTCCCATTCTATTTTTAAATACTCTAGGAACAACAAGTAAGCCTGCAGTGCAAGAGCTTAAGTGCTCTAATAGGGTGATATGGTACTACAAGGTCATTAAGATAAGATGGGGCCTGATTATTTAAGACCTTGTATGTGAGGAGCAGGATTTTGAATTCAATTCTGGATTTAACAGGAAGCCAATGAAGGGAAGCCAAAACAGGAGAAATATGCTTTCTTTCTAGTCCCTGTCAGGACCCTTGCTGCAGCATTTTGGATCAGCTGAAGGCTTTTCAGCGAGTTTTAGGACATCCTGATAATAATGAATTACAGTAGTCCAGCCTGGAAGTAATAAATGCATGAACTAGTTTTTCAGCATCACTCTGAGACAGGATATTTCTAATTTTAGAGATGTTAAAAAATGGAAGAAAGCAGTCTTACATATTTGTTTAATATGTGCGTTGAAGGACATGTCCTGGTCAAAAATGACTCAAGGTTCCTCACAGTGTTACTGGAGGCCAAGGTAATGCCATCCAGAGTAAGAATCTGGTTAGATACCATATTTCTAATATTTTCAGGGCCGAGTACAATAACCTCAGTTTGATCTGAATTAAGAAGCAGAAAGTTAGCGGCCATCCAGGTCTTTATGTCTTTAAGACATTCCTGCAGTTTAACTAATTGGTGTGTGTTACCTGGCTTCATGGATAGATAGAGCTATTGCGTGTCATCTGCATAGCAGTGAAAATTTATGCTATGTCTTCTAATGATGTTGCCTAAGGAAGCATGTATAATGTAAATAGAATTGGTCCTAGCACTGAACCCTGTGGAACACCATAATTGACCTTAGTGTCTGAAGAGGACTCTCCATTTACTTGAACAAATTGGAGTCTATTAGATAGATATGATACAAACCACTGCAGTGCAGTACCTGTAATACCTACAGCATGTTCTAATCGCTCTAATAGGATATTATGGTCAACAGTATCGAATGCAGCACTGAGGTCTAGCAGGACAAGCACAGAGATGAGTCCACTGTCAGAGGCCATAAGAAGATCATTTGTAACCTTCACTAAAGCTGTTTCTGTGCTGTGATGAGCTCTGAAACCTGACTGAAACGCTTCAAATAAGCCATTCCTCTGCAGATGATCTGTTAGCTGTTTGACAACTACTCTTTCAAGGATTTTTGATATGAAAGGAAGGTTGGAAATTGGCCTATAATTAGCTAAGACAGCTGGGTCTAGAGATGGCTTTTTAAGTAAAGGTTTAACTACAGCCACCTTGAAGGCCTGTGGTACATAGCCGATTATTAGAGATAGGTTGATCATATTTAAGATTGAAGCATTAATTAATGGCAGGACTTCTTTGAGCAGTTTTGTAGGAATGGGGTCTAAAAGAACACGTTGATGGTTTGGAGGAATTAATTATTGAAGTTAACTCAGAAAGATCAATTGGAGAAAAGAGTCTAACTTAACATTGATGGTACTAAAAGTAGCTGTAGATAATATTACATCTGTGGGATGATTATTGGTAATTTTTTCTCTAATGATAAAAATTTTATTTGTGAAGAAGTTCATGAAGTCATTACTAGTTAACGTTAAAGGGATTGTTGGCTCAGTAGAGCTCTGACTGTTTGTCAGCCTGGCTACAGTGCTGAAGAGAAACCTGGGGTTGTTCTTATTTTCTTCAATCAGTGACGAATAGTAAGATGTTCTGGCTTTAGTGGAGGGCTTTCTTATAAAGCAGCAAACTATTTCTCCAGGCTAAATGATGATCCTCTAAATTTGTGACACGCCATTTCCTCTCCAGCTTACGAGTTATCTGCTTTAGGCTACGTGTTTGAAGAAGAAGAATTATACCACGGAGTCAGGGACTTTGGATTTGAGGCCTTAGTTTTCACAGGAGCTACAGTATCCAGAGTCGTACATAGTGAGGAGGTAAAATTATTAACAAGATAATCGACCTCTGTTGGAGTAGCGTTCAGATAGCTGCTCTGCTCTATGTTGGTACAGGGCATTGAAGATGATAACAGTGGGTGGATTATATTCTTAAACTTAGTTACAGCACTTTCAGAAAGACATCTACTTTGATAAAGTCTACTCTCCACTGCTGTGTAATCAATTATTGTAAATGTAAATGTTATCAGGAAATGATCAGACAGCAGAGGGTTTTCAGGAAACACTGTTACATGTTCAGTTTCTATGCCATACGTTAAAACAAGATCTAGAGTGTGATTAAAGTGGTGGGTGGGTTCATTTACATTTTGAGAGAAGCCAATTGAGTCTAATAACAGATTAAATGCGATGTTGAGGCTGTCATTTTTAGCATCTACATGGATGTTAAAATCACCCACAATAATTATTTTATCTGAGCTGAGCACTAAATCAGATAAAAGTCTGAGAAATCAGAGAGAAACTCTGTGTAAGGCCCAGGTGGACGATAGATGATAACAAGTAAGACTGGTTTCTGAGTTTTACAGCTGGGGTGGACGAGGCTAAGCATCAGGCTTTCAAATGAATTAAAAGTCTGTCTTGGTCGTTCGTTAATTAATAGGCTGGTGTGAAAAATTGCTGCCACACCGCCCCTCGGCCTGTGCTTCGAGGTTTCTGGTAGTTAGAATGACTCGGGGTGTTGATTCATTTAAACTAACATACTCATCCTGCTGCAACCAGGTTTCTGTAAGGCAGAGTAAATCGATTTGTTGATCAATTATTAAGTCATGTACTAACAGAGACTTGGAGGAGAGAGACCTAATATTTAATAATCCACATTTCACTGTTTTACTCTTTGGTTCAGATGTGGATACTGTATTGTTCTTTCTTTGTGATTTTTTATGTTTAAGTTGTTTATTGCTGGTTTTTGGTTTGTTTTTTGTCTTTTTGGGAGCTGACACAGTCTCAATGGAGATGGGTTTTTGGGGGGGTAGCAGGAGGAGAGAAGCTGCAGAGAGGCGTGTAAGACTGCAACTCTGCTTCCTGGTCCCAACTCTGGATAGTCATATTTTGTAGTCAGCTCTACACGCTCACCTGCAGCCACAGACTCCTCCCCGATGAACCTGAGGTCACAGGTGAAACATCATCTACCTGCTAACTTCCTGCCTGCTGTCACTAGGCAGACTTTAAAACAGTTTACAGCCTGGGCGTCCAATCTGAATCCAGTTTGTGTAACAGGTCACTCCCCAGAGTTCATGCTGGATTAATTAGTCGACTGTGACACAATGAAACAAAATAAAGACAGTTGTGACAGTAAAACTCAGTAGAACCTGTGCTGAGGATACTGGCTCCTGATGGCAGACGAGATGATCATCTCAACTCGTTGGTCCGTTTCTGTCACCAGATCAGCCGGAGAGCTTTTGAGTTTCACTTCCTTCTCCTGTTGGAACGCCGTCAGCACCACCTGGTGGCACAAACGCAGGTAATGGCACACAAACGTTTGTGTGTGTGCGCGCGCACTTCTTCATGCGCTTCACGTGTGTATGTGTCCACTCATGCACGTCTGTGCGCTCGTGCATGTGTGTGTGTAAACTCTGCTCCGTGACATTCCTGAATGTCCCTAGGAAACCTGACCGCTCGCTGAACCTCAGTGGCATCACCCGTAGCCGATTGGACGGCTGCTCAGTCAGGATTCACACCTGAAGCACCTGTTACAATTAAAAACACCACACCATGACCTGTGACCTCAATGCTGTGCTGTGATTGGCTGCTGTGTCACTTACCTTACTGGCCTGTTTAGCAACGGAGATGCCGAAGTTCAGACAGTCAGTCCAGTCGGCCATGGTGAGTGGGCGGTGTTGGCGAGGAGGAGGAGCAACACTGAGGACACGAAGAGAAGGAGAGAAAGCAATGAAACCAGAGAGAAAAGAAGAAATCAAAAGATGAAAGAAAGAAGAGACTGAAACACACGACGAGCAGGAGGAGAAGAACCCAGGAGCAGTGTTCACACCTGTGACATGAAGAAGAAGAAAACTGCTGCAAACATCTCAGTTTATTCCTCTTTTATGATACAAACAGCCAATCAGAGCTCACCTCCCACCACCTGCAGCACAGCTGACCAATGCAAGCTCTGCTAGGAGCACCAGGCTCCTCCCCTTCATATCAACCTCATCCACTAACACTCCATGTGAGCGTGCTCAGAATCAGTATCAGGAACACGGAGTACAGCATGCTGTGTATGTGTGTGAGAAGCTTGGGGGCACTGGAACAGGCGCAAACAGACTCTGGAGGTTCTGCCTACGACTCCGAGAGTGCATTTCTCTTCATGTCTGTGCTTCAGGGCTGGTGCCATAACAGCAGAATTATAGAGGGCTTCCTCTGGGCCATTCAGACTGTTTAGGCAGAATTACCTGAGGCTGTGTCCCAATTCAGGGTCTGCACGCTTGAAGTACGCATTTCAAGTGCGATTACGTCACCGCCACGCGACGACGGCTGTCCCAATTCAAAGTGTACTTCAAATGCATACTCCAAATGCGCCGTCAATTTCCCCAAATATCAAGCGTGGTCCGGTGCACGCTTCCTGGGCCCATATATCCCACAATCCATAGCGCGGTGGTGGGTGTGGATAATTTTGCCGCAAAATACGGCAGAAGGGAGCGGCCGAAGAGTGAACTGTCAAAAGTAAGTACTGAATATGATGTCACTTATTTATGTGCGAATGTTTAAGAACATTAAAACATTACTGTTGGTCACATGTCGGCAAAGTTATGTGACATTAGTGATGTTTGTACTTTCAGCGGTAACTTGGTTTTAAAGCCTCTACTTCTAAATATATATATAGTCGACCTTAATCTTACAGAGAATGTGATGATTTTATGGATAATTAAAGTCAGTCATATATCCACAAACACAACAAGCTGAAAGTCAGTGATGCTGCTCGGTTTGCAGTCCTGAATATGACGGCACAAGCAGGATTCACTGCACTGTTAATGTCAGCTATGTTCGGTGGTGTCGAGCCAAACGGACTTTAACGTGTGTTTGAACGAGCTGACGGTTCACTCGTTAAGCTGAAAGAAAGATGCTTTAATCACAGGAGTCACACATGTGTCCACTGGACCATCTGGGAACTCTTCTTGTTTAGCACTCGTAATAACACAAACACTAAATCCTCCTTCTCTTGTGCTGTTTTGTAGCAGTGTGTACACCTGAGACTGTCACCTGTCTGTCTGTCCTGCACTCTCTCTCTGTTTCTTTCTCTCTGATTGTGGAATAAAAGTATGAACATGTATTTATAAGTTACACTTGTGTTTGAATCCTGCAGCTTATCACACATTTGATTTCCATGTGACAACTGCAAGTGTCCAGAGTGAGGACAGACTGAGGGACCCACTGCTGCACATCATCTGTGAGGCTTTGCACCCCTGATGATCCACCAGGACAAACTCAGCAGTGTGTGAGGAAGAGGAGGAGGAAGAGCCAGCAGCAGCTGACAGATGGAGAGAATAGACAGACTGTTCCCTGTTTGTGAAGGACTGCTAGGAAAGTTTAACATAACTAATTGTCTGTCCTGAATCAGTCTTATTAGGTAATGTTCAAATAATGTTATCATCCCAGTGTTTTCAGTGTGGGAGAAAGTACTCAGGGCCTTCAAGTTACACACTATGAAAGGCAGCAACAAGTTTAATATTCAGAAACCTAAAGTATGTATCAGCAGCAGAATGGAGCTAAAAATAAATGTTTGTTTCAGTTCTATGAAGCTTTGAGTATTTTGGATTAGTAGCACTGCTGTGTTTGTTGCATCATATTGCTGTAATTGTTTATATGCTTTATATATTCTGAGCTAAGTTGATCTATAGTGTTACATCATATTCTATAAGGATGTTATGTGTTTGTAGACTTTCTGCCCAGTTTGACCCATTTAGCAGAAGTCAGCCTGTTTAAGGCTCTGATATCTATTCTGTATGACTTAAAGCAGTTATGACATGGTCTGATTTTCTCACCCAATAAAGGAATATTTCATATATCAGTCTGATCTTCATTCTATCACCAACAGTTATCACAGCTCGTACATTTTCCTTTTTACACATATATGTAAGCATTGAGCCAAATTTAGTAATGCCAACATATTAAACAAACAATATTTGTCTCTTATATATAATACATCTGTATATACACTGTCAGAGATACTTGTCTTTGAGTGAAGATTTAAGGTGATAGGAAATATAAATAACTGCAACTTGAATCTTTACTGAAGCTCAGTATTTGACACGGAGTTCACTCACATGTGCTGTACCTGCACATGTGATGTGACAATAAATGATTTGATTTGAGAGTTCAAACTCAGTGCTGTAATAACTAATAATGATTAATATAATAACTATAATATTGGCCATATCATATTTACACTGACTTTAGTCTCATGAATAACATTAGCTAATTGTTATTTACTAACTAATCTTGAAATGACTGTTCAGTACAGAAATGAAGCCCAACTATCATGTTTTACAGTCCTGTGGTCTCAACTAATCAAAGTGATGTCATGACAAAAATGAATGAACAACAAAACATTTTTTCTCCTTCATTTCTGTCAAACAAAGCTGTATGAAACATTTCTCACGGTTAGTATCATGGTTGCTAGGCAACCTGAACAGCGCGACGAAGGCTAGACCGTCTCATTTCACAAGCCTCTCACTTCCGCACTTCCCGTACTTGTAGTACGCACCGTAAGTAGTACGCGTAGTGTGCGTACTTCAAGCGTGCATACCCTGAATTGGGACACAGCCTGAGAGTGCGAACTCTCACCGAGGATTATGGGTAGTGTAGTGTTTATGACAGCTGCAGGACGGACTTCTGTAGGAGTGACCTCTGAGTCCTATCTGAAAGGGGTTTTTTACCTTCAGGTATAAAGAGGCGTCATTGAAGAGAGGGGCTAAACACGCTGACAGCCCTGTCACATGACTGTGTTTAAAGCACAAGCTCTGCTACAGCTGGCATAAATATAGTTCACGTTTTAAAAGCAGACAGCCTAATTGTAATCTGATTACATTTCATGCTCACATGTGATGGCAGACTGAGATCCAGTCATGAAATGATGTCAGAACACATTTTAAAGCGCCTGAGTATCAACTTAATTGGCCTCAGCAGGTCGACTTGGATCCACAAACCGGGTCCGAGTTCACCTGGACGGAGGGGCGTTTCCAAGGTGAATCAGGATCACAGATTCAGGCTGATCCAGCTCATCTCACAGCGGCTTAAGTTTTCCCAACAATGTTCCCGAACATGACTCATCTTCCACTGCCATGGCAAATCCAGCTGTCACCACTGACGACTGACGATCAATGCAGAAGGGGAGGAGTCAGAGGGAGAGGGTGGGGAGGACTTTATTTATAGACCAAACCCAGCAAGGGGGTGGGGCTTCAACCAATGAATAATCAGAGCAGAAACTGCGAGCAGTTTGGTCACATGACTCTTGCAAACACGACACCATCATGGGAAAAAACTTTATTTGTACAAATTAACTGAATAAAGTTTCTTTTGTTCATAAAGTTCACCAGCAGCTGCTCTCAGCTCTACTCACTGGTGATTGGCTGTTAGGTGGAGGTTGAGGCAGGAAGTACTCATTATCTGCCCTTCTTCATCTTGGCCACCTTCTCCTTCCTCTTCTTCACGTGTTTGGGTACTTTGGTTCGACGTTTCTCTCGCTGAGCCTCCTTCACCATCTTCTTCCTCTCCTGAAAGGAAACATGGCAAGACGTGATGTCAGGAACACAACACTTTGACCTCTGACTTGTGGCAGCAGCCATCTTGTTATTAATAACATGACAGTTCCCAGTGCTCAGAAAGACTGTTTGAACCAAGTTTTCTGAGGAGCAACCTGCTCTTCTGCTGTGTGCTTCCTGTTTGTTTATAGCGCTGTATGTGTGTTTGTTATTTACTCCTCCAGCCCGAATAACTACGTCTAATAATTGGCCTTGTGTTTGTACATGTGCAATAAAGCTCCACATGCAGGAGGTAAACACAGTCGGAGTAAATAACACTGAAGAGGAGCATATACAAGAAGACTTTCACACTTCTCAGACACAACCTTTGATTTTATTTAAGTGCCATTTAAGCTCCGCCTCTTTGCTCTTCACCGTGTGTAGACAGACTCATTAAACTATGACATCACTGCTGCTGCTGTGTGTTTGTGGGCTTAATGATGTCACACACCGCTCATAGACACGCTTCTACTGCAGGTCTATTTTTAGTCGTGTTTCCATGACGATGACGGAGTGCTATCAGTTTAAACGAAGCCCTGCAGCAAAAAATGATCATCATCTGCCATTAATCAGTGCTGGACCCATAAACACGCTCAGCCTCTCTCTAACAAACGGAGGCACCACAGACCTTCAGGTTGTCAGTAGTTTAACCTTGCTGGCAGTGGGCGGTGCAACCACTCCTAGCCTGCTTGTACGTTCAGCTCTGGTATCATTTGTAAAATCCCAGGTGACATCTTTCAGATTTCTTGTGTTCACACCAGTTTCAGAAAACTGGCCTCTGACCTTGAATTCAAAGTCGCTTCAAACTCGTTGGACATTTTTGGTGGACGTTGTCTCAATCTCGAGTTGTCACTTTCACAATCTTGGGTGTGCAAACCGCCCGCCCACCCAGCAGGGTGTCGACATACCCCACAGTCAGCTGCACCTGACGGTGAAACACTAGCACTCACCCCAGCTGTCTTAGCTAATTCTAGGCCAACCTTCCTTCTGTTGAACAGAAGAGCCAGCTGCAGAAACACAAAAACCCTGAACACCAGAATCGGCTGCTGCTTCACCTTTCTGTCTATCGGAGCATCTTCACTCTGCTGCTGCTCCTCTTCATCCTCCACCTCCTCCTCTTCATCCTCCTCTTCTTCCTCCTCTTCCTGTGAGGAGGAGCAGTTGTCCTCCAGAAGAGCGGGAACCTGAGGAGACACCAGACAGGTGAGATCACCTGAGCTGTTTAGGCCCTTTCAGCATCTGGACCCACTCAGTTCTCCTCTCTGTGGAGCTGCTTAACTGCCTAGAGGGGTTTTAAGGCGGTAGCCACGGAACGAGACCTTCCTCCTAAAATACTCCACGCCCATGCTACGCTACGCTAAGGGCAGCCTGACTAGTGACGTACCGTCTGAACTCCAGAGAGGTCCTTCTTCAGCCCTGTCAGCGTCTGGTACAGAACCTGAGAGACGCAAAATACCTTCATCATCATCATCATCATCATCATCAACGTGATCATCAGCATCATCGATTTCGGGTTCTTACATTGTCATTCTGTCCACTGATGGCCGACTCTTCCTCCTGCGTCTTCATCAGGTCAACGTCACGCTCGTAATGACTCACCTCAGTCAGAGTACGGGGGATGTAGGCTTTCTTAAACACCTGAGGGGTCAGAGGTCAGAAGTGAGACTGGCTCAGAAAGGGCAAACTCATCAGTGTAAGCAGCTGTGAGGCGTCACCTCCTCGTCCACGCCATCCTGACTCGATCGCTCCTCCGACGTCCTCTCAGCTGCAATCACCATCGCCTGCACAATCAGAGAGAAGTGCACGGGGAGGTGTCAATAAAACAAGTTCCGCACGTTCTTCTAAAAACATGACCGATGCAGCTTTTAGCACCTTGTCCAGGTATTGGTCGATGTTCTGGCTGGTGATGGACGGGTCAGTGATGAAGTCAAAGAGCTCCCTGACCGTCATCACAGCCACGCCATGCTTCACAAAGAACTCTGGGAAAGAAGACACAGTGCAGTCAGAGGCCAGAGCACGACATATTCAGAAGAACCTACTCTTCACTTTCAACCTGTTATTGTGAAAAAAGCCCCTCTCACCATTGATGTTGCTGCAGTCCTTCCGCAGGAACTCCAGGGCGTGAGGATGATCGTGCTCCACCGACTGTGACACATCGATGATGTAGGCGTCTCCGCTGTGATACCTGCAGACAGCCGGAAATACATCAAACACACCAAAGGGTCCACAGGAAGTTTACTTTGAAAGAGTCAACTCACAGCATGTTGAACTCGCTGAGGTCGGCGTGGACGAGTCGAGCGTCCTGAAACATCTTCCTCATGTTCTGTATGACCTGCAGGTAGAGCTCCCGAGCCTTTGACTCCGAAAGTGAGGTGTTCTTCAGCAGAGGGGCTGGACTGGCCGATCAATGAAGGAGACAGTGATCAATACAGGAGACAGCGATCAACGCTGGAGACAGCGATCAACGCAGGAAAACGATCAACGCAGGAGACAGCGATCAACGCTGGAGACAGCGATCAACGTAGGAAAACGATCAACGCTGGAGACAGCGATCAACGCAGGAGACAGCGATCAACGCAGGAAAACGATCAACGCTGGAGACAGCGATCAACGCTGGAGACAGCGATCAACGCTGGAGACAGCGATCATCGTAGGAAAACGATCAACGCTGGAGACAGCGATCAACGCAGGAAAACGATCAACGCAGGAGACAGCGATCAACGCAGGAAAGCGATCAACGCGGGAGACAGCGATCAACGCTGGAACAGCGATCATCGCTGGAAAAGCGATCAACGCTGGAGACAGCGATCATCGTGGAAAACGATCAACGCTGGAGACAGCGATCAACGAGGAGACAGCGATCATCGCTGGAGACAGCGATCAACGCAGGAGACAGCGATCAACGCAGGAGACAGCGATCAACGCTGGAGACAGCGATCATCGTGGGAAAACGATCAACGCTGGAGACAGCGATCATCGTAGGAAAACGATCAACGCAGGAGACAGCGATCAACGCAGGAGACAGCGATCATCGTAGGAAAACGATCAACGCAGGAGACAGCGATCAACGCTGGAGACAGCGATCAACGCAGGAAAACGATCAACGCAGGAGACAGCGATCAACGCTGGAGACAGCGATCATCGAGGGAGACAGCGATCAACGCTGGAGACAGCGATCAACGCGGAGACAGCGATCAGCGCTGGAGACAGCGATCATCGGGGAAAAGCGATCAGCGCTGGAGACAGCGATCAACGCGGATCAACGCGGGAGACAGCGATCAGCGAAAGCGATCAACGCGGGAGACAGCGATCAGCGCTGGAGACAGCGATCATCGTGGGAAAACGATCAACGCTGGAGACAGCGATCAGCGCGGAAAAGCGATCAACGCGGAGACGGCGATCAACGCGGGAGACAGCAATAAGCGCGAAAGCGATCATCGTGGATCGATCAACGCTGGAGACAGCGATCAACGCGGAAAAGCGATCAGCGCGGGAGACAGCGATCAGCGCTGGAGACAGCGATCATCGTGGGAAAGCGATCAACGCTGGAGACAGCGATCAGCGCGGGAGACAGCGATCAACGCTGGAGACAGCGATCATCGCTGGAAACGATCAACGCTGGAGACAGCGATCAGGCAGGAGACAGCGATCAACGCAGGAAAACGATCAACGCAGGAGACAGCGATCAACGCTGGAGACAGCGATCATCGTGGGAAAACGATCAACGCTGGAGACAGCGATCAACGCAGGAAAACGATCAACGCAGGAGACAGCGATCAACGCAGGAAAACGATCAACGCAGGAGACAGCGATCAACGCTGGAGACAGCGATCATCGTGGGAAAACGATCAACGCTGGAGACAGCGATCAACGCTGGAGACAGCGATCAACGCGGGAAAACGATCAACGCGGGAGACAGCGATCAGCGCTGGAGACAGCGATCAACACAGCGATCACGTGCGATCAACGCTGGAGACAGCGATCAACGCGGGAAAACGATCAACGCGGAGACAGCGATCAGCGCTGGAGACAGCGATCATCGTGGAAAACGATCAACGCTGGAGACAGCGATCAACGCGGAAAAACGATCAACGCAGGAGACAGCGATCATCGTGGGAAAACGATCAACGCAGGAGACAGCGATCAACGCAGGAGACAGCAATAAACGCAGGAAAGCGATCATCGTAGGAAAACGATCAACGCTGGAGACAGCGATCAACGCAGGAAAACGATCAACGCTGGAGACAGCGATCAACGCAGGAAACAGCGATCAACGCTGGAGACAGCGATCATCGCGGGAAAATGATCAGCGCTGGAGACAGCGATCAACTCAGGAAAACGATCAGCGCGGGAGACAGCGATCAACGCGGGAAAGCGATCAGCGCGGGAGACAGCGATCAACGCGGGAAAACGATCAACGCAGGAGACAGCGATCAACGCAGGAAAACGATCAACGCAGGAGACAGCGATCAACGCGGGAAAGCGATCAACGCGGAGACAGCGATCAACGCGGGAAAGCGATCAACGCGAGACAGCGATCAGCGCGGAAAACGATCAACGCGGGAGACAGCGATCAGCGCGGGAGAAAGCGATCAACGCGGGAAAAGCGATCAGCGCGGGAGACGGGGATCAATGCAGGAAAGCGATCAACACTGGAGACAGCGATCAACGCTGGAGACAGCGATCAACGCGGAAAGCGATCAACGCGGGAGACAGCGATCAGCGCTGGAGACAGCGATCAACGCTGGAGAGACAGCGATCATCGGGAAAACGATCAGCGCTGGAGACAGCGATCAACGCGGGAAAGCGATCAACGCGGGAGACAGCGATCAGCGCTGGAGACAGCGATCATCGTGGGAAAGCGATCAACGCTGGAGACAGCGATCAGCGCGGAAAGCGATCAACGCGGGAGACAGCGATCATCGTGGGAAAAGCGATCAACGCGGGGAGACAGCGATCAACGCGGGGAGACAGCAATAAACGCGCGGAAAGCGATCATCGTGGGAAAACGATCAACGCTGGAGACAGCGATCAACGCAGGAAAACGATCAACGCAGGAGACAGCGATCAACGCAGGAAAACGATCAACGCTGGAGACAGCGATCAACGCAGGAAAACGATCAACGCTGGAGACAGCGATCAACTCAGGAAAACGATCAACGCAGGAGACAACGATCAACGCAGGAAAACGATCAACGCAGGAGACAGCGATCAACGCAGGAAAACGATCAACGCAGGAGACAGCGATCAACGCAGGAAAACGATCAACGCAGGAGACAGCGATCAACGCAGGAAAACGATCAACGCTGGAGACAGCGATCAACGCAGGAAAACGATCAACGCAGGAGACAGCGATCAACGCGGGAAAGCGATCAGCGCTGGAGACAGCGATCAACGCAGGAAAACGATCAACGCAGGAGACAGCGATCAACGCAGGAAAACGATCAACGCAGGAGACAGCGATCAACGCAGGAGAAAACGATCAACGCAGGAAAACGATCAACGCAGGAGACAGGGATCAATGCAGGAAAGCGATCAACACTGGAGACAGCGATCAACGCAGGAAAGCGATCAACACTGGAGACAGCGATCAACGCAGGAAAACGATCAACGCAGGAGACAGCGATCAACGCAGGAGACAGCGATCAACGCTGGAGACAGCGATCATCGTAGGAAAACGATCAACGCAGGAGACAGCGATCAACACTGGAGACAGCGATCAACGCAGGAAAGCAATCAACGCAGGAGACAGCGATCAACGCAGGAAAACGATCAACGCAGGAGACAGCAATCAACGCAGGAAAACGATCAACGCGGGAAAACGATCAACGCAGGAGACAGCGATCAACGCAGGAAAACGATCAACGCAGGAAAACAATCAACGCAGGAGACAGCGATCAACGCAGGAAAACAATCGACGCAGGAGACAGCGATCAACACTGGAGACAGCGATCAACGCAGGAAAACGATCAACGCAGGAAAACAATCAACGCAGGAGACAGCGATCAACACTGGAGACAGCGATCAACGCAGGAAAACGATCAACGCAGGAGACAGCGATCAACGCAGGAGACAACGATCAATACTGGAGCAAGGGACTGGTTAGGAGTTAGTGTTGGTTGAAATAAATGTAAATTCGTATAATTCAGTGGACGTAGCGTCCACAGTGGAAGAAACGTTTCATCAGGCGACTCCTTCAGTGTCAGCTCACTGCAGGTTTACAACAGCACATTTACACAATGACCTAAACCTGCCCACTGAATCAACTTAGGTCAGTTCCTCGATCATTAATATGCAGATTGTCATGATCATTGATCAATGGCCATGAGTCCCATTCACAGAGAGCTGTGGAATGGCTGCAATCACAGCGTTGTAAGATGGTGACAGATGTACCCTTAGGCCCCCTCCTCGATTCAGAGACGGTCTTTCCCTTTTCACGTAAATGGCCTCCTTGACTCCGCCCTCAAACCAGTGTTCCTCCCTGTCCAGGATGTGTACATCCTCATCATTGAAAGAGTGTCCACTGGCCTGTAGGTCTAAATAGATTGCAGAGTCCTGGCCTGATGAGGTAGCTCTCATGTGTTGTAGCCAGAGGTTGTTTGGTTTCCCTGATGTATGCTGGCAATCCTCCTGGCACTTAACAGCGTACACCAGGGGTCGGCAACCCGGGGGACTCCTGCCACAGCTGGCATGCGAAGGGTTAACTGATGCCACGACATGCAGTGAATTCATCTGAGAAGGTGCATTAAAAAAATAAATGGCCGGGCCACCAGTGCACATCGCAAATTAGTTCGTGTAGACACATAAGTTGTGCTGCTTCTTAATGACGGTATCTTAGCTAACAACCCCGACTACTAGATTCAGCTTGTAATTGGCGAAAAATCACTTAGCCTACCGGTGAGAGGGATGCTGCTAGCTGGCAGTTTTTTCTCTCACACGCAGAGTCCTCAGGTCTGACTGCTGGACACTCGGACACCTGTGTCTCTGAGTGGGAGACCAGAGATCACATTAACATCCTTGTATTAACAACCATGCCATATTGGTCCACTTTATTTTCTCTTATCATTGTTGTGAGGAGACCATAAATAGCATTTGCATTTGCGCAGTTCCTGGTGCTGGTGTTCTTGTTATGGAGAAAAAGTGTTTGTTGTTTTCAAATAGGTGATCTGCCAACATCTGTGAACAAATACAGTTCTATAAAACTGTTCTAGTGTGTAACTGTTGATATAGAGCATTATTACATGGTAAATGACAAATGGCCTGTATTTGTATAGTGCTTTACTAGTCCCTAAGGACCCCAAAGCACTTTACACATTCAGTCATCCACCCATTCACACACACATTCGCACACATTTACTGCTAATGCAATGGTTGATGTGGCACTTTGACTTCTGAGGAAATTTTAGATGGCACTCATCATCAGAAAGGTTGGCGACCCCCGGCGTACAGTACATTACTCTGTTTGTGTCGGGGGACTCGATCGCAGCGTGTTTTGGGGTTTAAAAGCCACAGAGACCCGGCGTTTAGAGAAAATGTGTCTCAGCTGTTCCGATACTCCTGACAGGTACAGGATCACTGAGGGTTTCCACTTAGGCAGCAGTTGTCCTTCTCTCCTGGATCAACTGGAGCTTTCTTTAGGTGCCTTCCCAGCTTTGACAAAAGTCCAGCTGGGATAACCACATTTACTCAGGGCCTTCTTGATGTGATGTCCTTCTGCCTCCCTGGCCACTGTGTCAGTGGGGATGGTGTTCGCTTTGTGTTGTAGCGTCCTGATGACACCCAGTTTGTGCTCCAGTGGATGATGAGAGTCAAACCTTAAATACTTATCCGTATCGTGGGTTTACGGTACATGTCAGCTTTTAGATGTCCCCCATTACTGATGGAAATCTCACAGTCTAAGAAGGCTAACCTGCCACTTTTCATATCCTCCCTGCTGAATTTGATGTGTCGGTCCACCGAGTTAATGTGATCCGTGAAATGTAGTACGTCCTGAGATTTGATTTTCACCCAGGTGTCATCCACATACCTGAACCAATGACTTGGTGGTGTTCCAGGGTAGGATAGCAACGCCCTCTTTTCCACTTCTTCCATGTACAAATTGGCCATGATGGGTGAAACTGGGGAACCCATGGCACACCCATGTTTCTGCCTGTAGAACTGACCCTTGTATGTGGATTCCTGTTTCATCTGAGGCTGAATCTCAGGCAGCACCTGCAATCAGCCATCTTATATGGTGTTTGCTCACACGTGCACAGTAGCTTTAGGCAGTCCTTACCAATGTGAACATGTCTTGATGCATGTTCAATCATCCAGGTAAGTCCTAAAAAACTGATTGTGTTCATCTGGACGCAGCGTTGTCAGAAACCTTTCATTATCATCCAGGTGAGTTTCCAGAGTCAGGTGACTGCAGGTTTCTGCAGCCTTATCAAAGTTCAGGTTAGTTTGCTGAGCTGAAGACAGCAGTTAGAACTGAAAACTGTTAAACTGTAAAATCACCTTAAAGTCAGTGTAAGACTCTGCTGATGTGATTGATTATTAATCGGACCGATGCTTACACGTTGTCTTTTCCAATGAACCCCATCAGCAGAACATGGCTTCTGAGGAGGAGAGGTTCTGGGCTCGGGATTCCCGCCGTCTGTAGCCTGAAACACACACAAACCCGCGAGTTCTACCAGGTTCTAGCAATCAGAACAAGTTCTGACAATGGCACAGGTTCCATGTTTTTAACAGGTTATACAATCAGAGCGGGTCCATGTTATCAGTAAGAACATCTCTAATGGACTCTAAAGCTCAACACAGGCTTTACTGGGTTCTACCAGTCAGAACCAGTTCTGTTTGGTTCTGGGTGTGGTTACAAAGGTTCTGACCTGATGAGGTTCCTCATCTCCTTCTCTGCCCATGTTCTCACCATCTTCCGGGGGTTTCCTTTACAGTACCCATGACGGAACCTGCAGAACAACAGGACAAACTGTTCCTGAAGGAGCCTCCTGCTGTACCTGGAGCCAACAGGAAGTGCTCGCGGTGTACCTGAGCGCTGTTCTTCTGTGGTGCCGGACTCACCTGAACTCCCCGCTGACGTACTTGTCGCGGTCTTTGAACAGCAGGATGGACGTCTTGTAGATCTTGATGGCTCTGCTGTCCCCAGCTGCTGTGCTGGCGTGATAAACGTTTGCCTGAGAGGGACGAGTATTGATCAGCGCACGTGTAACCATTCAGCGTATTGATCGAGCGATTACTGAATGGTCTGACCTCCTTCCCGGTGCTGATGCAGCCGTTGATCTCGGAGATAATTCCTCGACTCAGCATCTTAAAGAGAATCATTCGAGTTCGAGGGTCTAACACCTGCAGAAGAAGAAAGCATCAGCTGCTTATTGATCTTCACCTTATTATCTTTAACCTCCTGGCAGTTCTTTCCTAAAGAACTCAGTAAAAGTGGAAGCGTCACATCACAACAACAGTCGCCTTAAGGTGCTCTAGATTGTAGGCCAGAGCCGCTACAGGAACTCACCTGTTCTACTGTGGCTCGATCTGATTTGTCCTTCACTCTGTACCTGTGGAGAGAAGCCAATCAGGATGTGAGTCACAGCAGGAACACCCCGGCTGATGTCAGCATCATCAGCTGCTCTCAGACTCACGTGTCGGCTTCCCTCTGTTTCTGCATCGTCGTCACTTTATTAATCACCGAGTCTGCGTAGTTCAGTTTGTCTGCCAGAAAACAAAGACGATCAATCACTGCAATCGATTCCTGATCATAACTAAAAAGCCTACACCAACGTTGGACCAGAGACGCAGACTGGAGGATGCTTCAATGGCTCCAGACCTCCACAGCGGCTTATAGCAGGCCGTTGGGTGCAGGTGATCAATCAATATGATCAATATGATCAATACTGGCAATCAGCTATAAGCAGACAGGTCGTTCTGAAAGGCGGATGAAACGTCACATCGATGTCGTTTAAGAGCTTCACGAAACTAAAAAGCTGTGTGTGTGTGTGTGTGTGTGGGGGGTACCCAGGTTGATCTTGTGTTCATATTTCCTCAAAGCTTTGTCAGATGGTGTTGATGATGGCAGCTTCTTGGACGGATTCTGTCTGTTGGACTGCAGACGGAGACTCTGTGCACAAAAATGACTCAGTTTATAACGTCTCTCTCTCACACACACACTCTTCGGCATCAAGCTAGCACTACAGAAGAGGAGCAATGCTGTCAGCTCATTTCTATTAGCTGACACTTATCAGCTCAACAAACATCAGCAAACACAAACTGTGCAGTTTGTCTCAGTGTGTTGCAGCTAAAGGTTCAGCTGCTGTATTTGACAGAGAGAAAGACAGAGAGCTAAGTTCACTCAGAGATGGAGACAGATAAGAAGGAAGGACAGGAGAGGAAGAAGACAGCTTAGAGTTAAAGGAAGGACGCTCATTTAAAGCTCACATGGAAGTCCTCATGGTTTTAAATCTGTCACATTGTGTTTGTTCATAAACCTACTGCTAATCAAACTGAGGCAGACTGACTGTGTTATTTAAAGGCTGCATGAGAATCCTCTGCAGGATGAACAGGTGAGTTTGCTGCACTGTGATTGGTTTACAGTAGAGTCTGTGACTGCTGCACAGTGGCTGTGGGTTCATGCTCACAGTTAGCTTACAGCAAGTGTATGGAGGGCCAGGAGTACCAAAAACAATTAAATAGCCCATTAAATAATTAATTGAATGTTTAAGTAATGAATTAAAATGGAAAGAAATATGACTCAAGAATATGAGTTTTACATCTGCTCACATCTGGATGAATCCAGGTGTGTACATCCACAGAGAGCAGCAGGTCAGCTGATCACAGCCTGCACACTAAGAAACTCTACTGGAGCTCTCAGTGGAAATGACTGAGTCTTTTCCCCACACTGAGACATTACAGCTGATTTAAAGGTTCCTCCACCTGCTGAATCCACGTTAACCTCTGACTGTACACGTTCCTGTTTGGAGACAAAGTCACCCTCTACAATGGAGGCAACAGGAAATAGAGACTTGTTTTTATTTCTATGCTTTTTATTCTGATTCAAGCTGAGAACAATTAGAATAAACAAAGATAGACTAAAGTTTGTATTCCCATCTATCTATCATTTTATAATTATGTTAATGTAGCACAAGGTTCAGTTAGCTTTCCACAGAAATAGTCCTCAAAGAACTACTCATCTCCTCCGTTAGCCCTTCTGTTACCTCCTCTGTTAGTCTCTGTGTTACCTCCTCTGTTAGCTCCTCTGTTAGCCCCCCTGTTATCTCCTCTGTTAGCTCCTCTGTTAGCCCCCCTGTTATCTCCTCTGTTAGCCCCTCTGTTGGCTCCTCTGTTACCTCCTCTGTTAGTCCCTCTGTAAGCTCCTCTGTTAGCCCCTCGGTTAGCTCCTCTGTTAGTCCCTCTGTAAGCTCCTCTGTTAGTCCCTCTGTAAGCTCCTCTGTTAGTCCCTCTGTAAGCTCCTCTGTTAGTCCCTCTGTTAGCTCCTCTGTTAGTCCCTCTGTTAGCTCCTCTGTTGCATAATCAGGTGTTCAACACATACATCATCCATCCTTCCATCTTTTAGACCTGGAAGACTCTGTTGGTTCTTTGACCTCTACTCACTTCCTGTCTCACCTGCAAGCCACCCGCTGCCTGGTTGTATCTTTTGGCCAGATCTGCTGCTGAGCTCCAGGCCCACTCATCCTCATCATCCACATCCTCCTCCTCACTGAAATCCTGCTGCTCTGATGAAGGCAGTGCATCACTGATGCGAGTCAGCTCCACTGACCTGACACTGCAGAACAAAAAAACAAAAGAACAAACAACAAAAACACAGTCAGAGCTGCTGAAATCTCTGTGAAAGTTACTCATACAGCAAACAAGATGTAATGATAAGGGAGGAGGCAGCCCTGGTGCCCCGATGGTCAGGAGGGCAGAGGCCTGAGCTGTGAACTGGTCCCCTCTGTGGAGCTATCAGAGCTCCTCTGTGGGTTAAAGTCGTGGTTCTGTTCTTGTGGCCTGAAGCCTGCTGATTGTATTTATGTAGTAAATATGATGAGCTGAATTTTACCTGACCTGAAACAAGAAGCCCTGATGGCGAGAGGCTGGTTTGTGTATGGGACTGAAACACCGACAGCACGGCCATGGAGACTTACACTGAGAGTGTGTGTGTGTGTGTGTGTGTGTGTGTGTGTAAGGTGACGTCAGTAAACATGACAGAAAAGCTCACACATGAAAGCATCAGCTGCTGCTTCACAGCACAGAAACCCAGGTTACACCTGAGGTTACCTGGACAAGACTGAATCCTGCTATGGAGTGCAGGCCTCAGGTGACCTGTTACCATGGTGATTTAGCCAGGTACAGCCTCACTGTTTACACCGCAGCATCAAAACAAACGAACGAACTCACCTGTCCTCCTCCGCGTCATCAAACTGCCCAGGTACACACGCCGGCTCCGCCATGACGTCAAAGCCTCTCACACAGGTAAGCACAGGTAAGCGCTGAACCTTCGAGACCGATTGTGCTGCGCCGCTCCTCGTGTTTGCTCCACTTCCGGGTTCGACCACGTGACTACGGAGAGCGGCGCGGGTCGGAGGATGACGTCACATCACATCCACCGATCCGTCTCTCTCTCTCTCTCTCTCTCTCTCACACACACACACACACACACACACACACACACAAACGCCCCATTCACCCAACAGCCGGAATATCCTCCAAAATAAAAACAACGAACACTTCCGGTTCGCTACCGGGAGCTTTTAAACTGAAAAGCCGCGGCCGGAAACACGTGTAGTTAGCTCGCAGCCGAAGAAGATGACGTCCTCGGAGCTGGACCGGACTCCGCGGACTCTGTTGGTGTCGGAGAGCTCCAGCTTCTTGGACCCGAGGAACCGGATCAGCGCGCAGGTGCAGCAGTTGCACTTCAACCACCAGGTGACGCTCTCACCCTTCACCTCTGACCTTTCACCTCCGAGCCGTTAGCTTCACAGCGTCGGGCTCACGGACGGCTTCATGTAAATTTAAAGTCGTGTTTGATCGAGTGCAAGGAGAGCAGTCACGAGTGGAGCAGTGCTGAGTATGCGGGTGGAGCAGCAGGGCTCAGTGTGCGAGTGGTTCTGTGGATGACCGTTCAGAGCATTGAGGTGGAAGGATTGCGTGTTCAGAGGTGAGTCAGCACTCGCCCCCACAGAGCGGCTTTACCAGAGACTAACTTAAGGATTTGGGAGTGGAGAGTATGGATCTGCAGTCCTGACCTCAACCCCACCCAGCACCCGTGGGAGCTGCTCTGAGAGGTCAAACCTCTCAAATCTTTCACATCTCAGAACACCGCCGTCACTCCTAAAACTTCCCCCCGTTTCTTAACAACTAGATGCCACGTTGCCATATCATTTTTTTGATTGGTCGACACGGTACTTTTTTCGACCAATAGGAAAGGGTGGGGGGTTTTTTGGTTTTGTTTTTGCTCACAGGCTGAGAGTGCTTTCGAGCGTTTTCCTTATAAAACGCCGTTTTTACCGTTTCTTCCGGCAGTAAATATAAACAACGATAGTATTCAGGAAGAAAACCAAACATTGCAGATATTTTTATCATAACTCTGGTTTTACGTGGCCGATCAACACAATTTAAAAACTGGTATAAAGTCCACACTTTGTCCGTCAATTGTTCCGTCTGTTCTGCTCACATCCATAGCTGGACTGGCCATCGGGCATACCGGGCATTTGCCCGGTGGGCCGCTCGTGATTTTTCGTTTTTATGGGCCGATGGGGTTTTATTTCTTTTATTTTTTTCAACGGTATAAATGAATAGTGGTGTATTGGCCAGTTGGTCATGATCGACTCTGGGCTGGACCAATTACAGCCGAGGAGGTCGAACTTTAAAGTTGAGGTGAAAAGCAACGCGATTTGTCCCGATCAGCTGATCAATGATCAGCTGATCGGCTTTTCTCTCTGCGTCAGAAAGAGCAAACCAGCGGAGGTCGTGTTAAACAACAGAAGCACCTTTAAACTTGATGAGCTGTTGTTAGAATTTATTTAATATTAATTTCTAGTATCAGCTGATGTTTGCTGGAGGGATGAAGGGTTGAAGGGAAGTTATGAACTGTTTCTGGGAGACAAATAACACCAGGATCCTTTTCTAGCTGACAGCTGGTAACTGTGCAGGGGCGGGTCTAGCAAAGTTTTGCCAGGGGGCCAGGTAGGGCATTAACAGGGAAAGGGGGGCACAAAAAATACGTTTCTTTCTTATTCTCATTTGAAATTTCTAGCTTTTAACAAATAATTATCTGAATCATACAACCAAAGTTTTCATCTGATGTCAAATGTATAGAAATCCATTATTGTACATAGTAATTTTTTTCAGGGTCCCAACATAATTTCTTCAGAAGTAAGTACTGTATATGATGCCAGTATTTTCCCACATTTTCTAGATACTGTACCAGTACTGTATGTAAAATACCATCAAAATTAAGTTTTGATGGTAAGTTTTGAGTGAGGAAGTTTTATTCTTTCTCACCTTTCTTTCTGTCTCCTTTCACTTTTTAAAGGTTGCCATGTTACAAAAATATTTTGCCCTGCCATGCTGTTTATTGATGTGGTAAATAAATAGTTTATGAAAATATCACTAAATCTGTCATTTATTTATTTTTTTATTTTTTTTGTCTGTCCCATTTGGTTCTTTAGCCGTCAGAATTGTTGTCTGAAGACCAACAAGGATACCAAATGGATTTATTCTGCCAAATGGATCATCATGGCATTGCCGTATTGGTCCATTTGATCAAACTTTGTTGTTATTATTTATTGTGTGTGTGTGCCTGTTTGTCTGTGTCTATATGTCAGGTCGGGTCTTAGACTCCACCTCCCTGGGTACTCCCAGGCCCTCCAAGTGTGGAGGCCTATCTCCCCTCACCACACTCCCTGCTGGTAACTGATGCCCTCAGGGGTTGGTGCATTGGTGGTTCTTGGTGTCCGGGGCTGGGCGCTCAGGTATGCACCAGCTCACTCCCGGTGGCTACTTGGCGGGGCCTGGTGCCTGTCGCTCGGTCAGGCCTCTTCCGGGGCAAAGGGGGCCCTTGGGCCTCCGGCCTCGGGGCCTGCAACTCGGTTCACTCTGGCACAGCTGGCTGCCGGCAGAGCCGGCGGGCACGCCAGTGCAGCCCCCTCTGGCTTCTGCTCCGTGGCTACTGGGTGACCCCCTCGTCTGGGGATCTCCTCAGCCCTTCCCAGGAGGGTGGCACGGATGCCCCTCCGGTGGTCCTCCTTGGGCTCTCGCACTCTGGGGCCTCTGGATGTCTGGAGCCTGGATCTCCTCCATGCCTGCTTCATGCCCTGGGGGACGGGGCTATGGGCCTCCACACCCTCTAGCAGACCGTTACACGGGGAAACCTTTTGTATACAAGCGCGTTGATCCACACAGGTGTGCACACAGGTGTTCACTGTTCGTAGACATAAACTACACCTTTCTTAGCTGCTACTTCAAAGCACATTGTGCGCTGTCTGTCCTGCGTGCTGCACAACAACTTTCAATATTTAGTATTTACTGCTGTTCACACTTAGCTAGATTAACGTGATGGTGTTGTGTTTAGTATGTTGCTTTGTTTTTGTTTGGTTGTTTTTGCTTGTCTTCTCTTCTTTTTCTCTCAACAGGTGATCCAGGAGATTTTTTTTTTCTTCTCTTTGTCTTTGTAAGTGCCCTTTCTCACTGTCCCTTTTCCTTCTGTTTTTCTTTTCCTTCCTCTCTTTCTTCCTCCCTTTCCTATCCCCCAGTCATGTCTGTCCCATCTGTAACAACTGAAAATAAAATAAATAATAACAACATTTATTATTTTTAATATTCAGTAATGGTCATGTCTCACCTCTAGGCTTCTCTGTCTTAATTTCAAGTTTCCACCATATGTTGTAGAAAGTTCAGGAGGTAAACAAAGCAGTCTTTGGGTTTCGGCTAAGTACTGTTTAGAATACCAGAATAGGGAGGATGGTGTAGGTTTAAGTTCTAGATTGATACATATATACCAACAAGACAGTGTACATCACTGTCACAACGACGTTTGTTTTCATTCAAAGGCTCTCTAGTTTTTCCCATAATACCTGGTGGGCCGGTCTCTAGTCAAAATGCCCGGGCTAATTTTTTGTCCCAGTCCAGCCCTGCTCACATCTCCAATGGTTGTACACGTTGTCATTAACGTGGCTTCACTGCACATCAGCCACGCCGCTTTGCTAAAACACCGGTGTCGGCACATAAGGACGCTGTCATAGCCTGTCAGCGACGTTGATTGGCTGCGTATATACGAATGTGAATCGCATTATTGGCTGGACTACAGGATAAGGTGGCATCGTTCTAATCCCACACAGGAGCAGCCAGTCACTTACTGACTAACACTGCAAAACAGAATTGTTAAAGTTTTAATATTAATTTCAATTCAGGTTAGATTTTTTTGTGCGCAACGCAGATTTTCTGTGCGCAGAGACCGTGCCAGCAGTGCGCAATTGCGCGCGCGCGCAGCTTAGAGGAACATTGGTTTCCACACCACTGAAGTCGTTTTTACCTCTTTTCAACCAACGGCATTCTTTCTTCAGCAGCCATTATCCTCTCCTCTCCAAATAACTTCTGCTTAGCTTTCCGAGCTTCCCTCGGGTCCTCTTAATTGTTGTGACGCGTGTTGAAACGCAGAGAGGTGCGCCGACGATTTGCCACACGGAGCAGCGCGAGAGTAAAGCACGAGGGAGGTGCTAATAATCGGCTCAGTCATTTTTAATGATCGTTGAAAACCCAGATCGTAATCGAGATTAAAATTCGATTAATTGAGCAGCCCTAATCAGCTGTTTCAACTGTGCAGGTGTCTGTGCTGCTTCCTGAGTGTAGCTCCGCCCCCTCTCACCTGGACTCTGTGTTGAACAACTTCAGCAGCTTCTACCTGATCAGGAAGCTGCCGGTGTATGAGCTGCTGGACCGACACTTCCTGGAGACGGCCGTGTACCACGGTAACACACCTGTGCGCACACACACCTGAGCTCCATTCCAGGAACAAAGTTTTAAAAGAAACCTCTAAGGTTCCCAAACAGCTGATCGGAGTTAGTTCCATAATTTCGCCATGGCAACGGGTGAATAAAGAGCACGGGCTCCATGTTAACCCAGAGGAGCAGGAATATGAATCACGTCATTGTCACAAAGTTATCATGACGACTTGAGTTTCAGCTCTGAACTTTAATTTATATCCAATGACTCAGCTCCAGCCTGACATTAGTTACCCATAGCAACAGACTCACACACACACGCCCTCACCTGTCCCCCTGCTGTGACTGTCTGTGTTTCAGGTGCAGTGTTCGGTCTGTCCTACAGGACTCGCATCGATGAAGATAACTGCGTCGCACTGATGCCAAACGGTAACATTTCTTTTTTCTTTTTTTGTAAACTAACCTTTATTTCCAACATTCCCATTAACAATGAACATCATGGTCATCGTCACGGTGCGGGGCGAAACAGGAAACTGAGACAGTGGGCGCGCTCACCCGGACACATGCTCCTCGTTCAGAGACGTCGCAGAAACGGTTCCTCCGAGAAAACGACAAACTTTGTCTTTACATTCGTAAATGTCTGTCTGCGAAGGCGGAGTGTTACAGGAAGTGACATCAGACCGAAGCGGCAGGTTTTTCACATCTGTGTGGCGACGGGAAGATCCAGAGGAGAACCTGAGCAGAGCTGGAACAAAGGCGTGTTTTCCAGCGTGGAGGCGGGATGCTCTGGCGTTTTTAAATCACGCGGTGTCTGTCAGCGATGTGATGTCATGCCATAAAGGTTTGAAATCACTGATTGGCTTGTTGGATCTGTGGTTAAAACAGCTGTACTGCGAGAAGCAGCTGAGGAAAGCTGCAGAGTCGTCAGGGAGCAGGATGAAGTTCCAAACAGGATTGCGCCACCCTGTAAGGGTTCAGAAGAACAGATGTTTGATGTTTGATGAAAGACCCTCCTCCTTTCAGCCGCAGAGCTCTGCAGGAAATTGTAGTCGATCCTGATTAGATGAGAACCTCTGACCTTCTCCTCAGTCAGCTGGACTCCATGATATGTGACAGAGCTTCTCACAGAAATACTGCATGCTGATTCGCCAATAAAAGATCTCTCTGGTGGTAATGAAATGCTTTGAGAAACTGGTCCGCAGACACATCACAGCAGCACTGCCCCTCAGCCTGGACCCACACCAGTTTGCCTACAGAGCAAACAGATCCACGGAAGACGCTGTAGCCACAGCACTCCATGCTGCCATAACACACCTGGAAGAGCATGGGAGCTACGTGTGGATGCTCTTCGTGGATTACTGCTCAGCTTTTAACACCATCCTCCCACACAAACTGGTGGCCAAGCTACAAGATCTGGGGCTTCCATACAGCACCTGCACGTGGATCTATAGCTTCCTCTCGGGCCGTAGACAGAGAGTCAGAGTTGGCCATCACACATCCTCAGCCCTGAGTCTCAGCACTGGCTCACCCCAGGGCTGTGTTCTCAGTCCACTGCTCTACTCTCTCTACACACACGACTGCACTCCTCACCACCACAGCAACATCTTTGTGAAATTGCAGACGACACCACCGTGGTGGGGCTCATTTCAAGAGTGACGAGTCTATGTACAGAGATGAGGTGGAGCAGCTGACGTCATGGTGTAAGGCCAATAACCTCCTCCTCAACACTTCAAAAACCAAAGAACTCATAATAGACTTCAGAAGGAAAAAGGCAGAGATCCAACCACTATTCATTAATGGGGACTGCGTAGAGAGGGTGCCAAGCTTCCGCTTCCTGGGAGTCAATATAGCGGAGAACCTTTCCTGGAGTGTGAACACCTCCGAGCTGCTGAAAAAGGCCCAACAGAGACTGTACTTCCTGAGAATTCTCAGGAGGAATAACATCACACAAAGACTGCTGGTGTCCTTCTACAGAGCCACCATCAAGAGTGTACTAATCTATTGCATATGCATTTGGTACACTAGCTGCACAGGAGCCCAGAGGAAAGCACTCCAAGGGATCATTAACACCGCCCAAAAGATCACTGGCTGCCCACTCACTACACTGGAAGTTCTACACAACATCCACTGTCTTAAAAAGGCCCAAAACATCATTAAAGACACCTCACATCCTGGTCACTCCCTGTTTGAACTGTTGCCCTCAGGCAGACGGTACAGGGCAATCAGTGTAAGGACTAATAGACTTAAACACAGCTTTTATCCAACCGCAATAACACATCTGAATACTGCAAAATAATGTCCATCACGCCACTCTTGTGTTAATCCATTCGCTGTCTGAGGCATGTATGTGGGAATGTACGTGAATGTTTACCGATATGTCTTATTAGTATTTTAAGTATTTTGTTTATTTTATTTATTATTTTGTTTATTTTTATTTATTGAAATTTTATTGTTTTATTTATTTTCTGATATTGTTAGGGATGACGCAATGATCGGGGACCTTTCTTAATTTCGTTGTACTGGTGACAATGACAATAAAGATTCTGATTCTGAGATGGAGATTGCTCGCTTGGCGGGTGGGCCGGTTTGCTGCTGGTGGAGAGCTGCACTGAATCACGAGCATCCGCAGTTCGTGCTGGGGTTTGTGGAGGACGGTGTGCAGGAGAGGCGGAGTGTGCCGCAGTCTTTGATGGGTTTGTTCCTCGTTGGGTGATAAGGCCCTCCCACACAGCCCTGTTAGCACAGACGTACCTGCACGCTGTGAGGCGGCCCGAGCACACCAATCACCGACGGATCCAGTTAGATCCAGTCAGCACTGTATGATGAAGTATGGTTTAACCCTGATTATATCGGTTTCTCACACACGTTACTACATCATAAACCGTTTCTTACTGAAGCACAATCAGGAGTCCTGACATCCATCAGCACCTCCACCTTCAGCCTCTGTCACCGTTTTCTGTGCTTCCTTCTAGTATGGAGGAACCGCTCAGTGAGCCGACGATTGAACTGTAGCTCTCCAAAGTTTGCCGTGTTGTTCTCCTGGTCTTTGGTCATTTTCAGACAAACCAAAGAACAGATATGAGTGTTCTGACTCCGCCTCCTCACTGGCTCGAGAGGTGTCATCAGTCACCTGTTCGCCTTCACCTGCTGCCATTTTCCTGAGTAATTAGCCTGACTGCGGATTTAGAGCCAGGGCGCCGTCCTCTAACCAACCTGGTGATGTAATCAGTGATGCAATGACAACATGGCAGCGAGGAAAACAAAAATGGATTACATTCTAATGAGCTGCCATTTTCAATGTGGACTTTCCTCCGACTCAATGACAACACGTTGCTTTTTCTGTAACCTGTGACCTCAGCAGATGCCTGACTCCGCCTTTAAAAGGAAGTTGCTGTATTGTTCTGTTAGTGCGTACTGTCATAAAGCCGTGACCACAGAATCGAAGTGCGGCAGTCTAAAGAGAGCGACAGGTGCACAGCTGTGACTCGATCAGTAACCTGTAAATGGTAATCCAATTACTGACTGATGGTAATCTGATTAATAAGGTAATTTGCACACTCAGTATGTTTTTAGTTGACACAGAAAACTGTCTGCTGCAGGGATGTGACATCACTTCCTGTTTCCTGCTTAAAGTATGCCGTGTGTCTGCAGGTCACCTGACCCTCTCTCTGGATAAAGACTCGTTTGAGATTTTGGGCTTCGAAGGGAAACCGTCCAGATTCAAGCACAGAACTGCCACCAGATTCGGTCTGTCCACTTCCCATTTGTAATCTTATTACTCTGAAAAGATACTGTAATCCGATTACTTTTGATTAGCATATAATTTCATTACTGGTCACCTGTAATCTGATTACTCCTCTGTCTGCTGCAGTGGTATCTGTGGATCTGACTGACAGCAGCATGGCTCCTGGTAGGCGGAGCTACCTGAGGCTCCTCACAAGTCTTAAGTCCCGCCTCCAGCTGCAGACCGACTTCCTGTTATCACATCATCCAGGTGAGTGACCTCATCACCAAGGTGAGCCTGCCCTGTGTTACCCACAATACTGTGCTCACAGTTCTGTGTTCTTTAGGGGGCGGGGCCTCTATTCAGCCTCTCCTGTCTCGATGTGATTGGTCGCAGCACAGACCTGAGGTCAACTGCCGTGTTTTGACCAACCTGCCCTGCCCTGCACCCCTGTCATGTGACCCTCACAGCTTCCTGGAGTGGCTAGGAGCCGTTGACGCTGGCATCAGCTGGTGAGACCTTCTGATGGGCTATGACATCATCGCTGCTTGTCACGTTTTCAGTGTTGACAATTCTTCTTCTGTGGTTTCAGCGAGAACTCGTCCAGCAGCTTCCTGTCGTCGTTTGTCTGTCCCGAACCGAACACGATGCATCGCCACGCTCTGAGCGTGTCCGTGAGCGGCCTGCTACTGCCACACGACATCCACCGTCTGCTGCAGGAGCTCAGGTGATCACCTGTCATGTGACCTCTGCCCTCTGTCGGACTGTTCTGACTCACCTGTGCTCACCTGTCCCGCAGGCGTTACGTGGAGCAGCCTCGGCTGGCGTCCTGGGTCTCCATGACGGTTCGCGGGTTTGCTGACAGTCCGGTATCCTGCAGCAACCACGAGCACGGTTTCCTGAGGGGCGGAGAGAACTTCTACACGCTGATGATGTTCCACGACCACACCTTCCAGCTCCACCTTGCCATGGGAGCGCATGATGTCTGCCCGCCCTGACGCACTTGCGTACCTGTGCACGGGCATAATTTCCTCCACTGATTGGTTTCGTTGTAGAAACGTTTTGATTAACAAACTTTGGTTTAAATAAAGTCAGATTCAACGTCACACCCAGGGTTCTTACGGGTGCTTGAAATCCTTGAAAATGCTTGAATTTTAATATTGTCTTTTCAAGGTTTGAAAAGTGCTTGAATTTCAGATGTGGTGCTTAAAAGTGCTTGAAAGTGTAACTGTATTTCATTCACCACAAATAACTATCTGACTGAATAGTTTTCTTATCAGATAAAAAAATAAAATGAGTTGCAAAATGTAAAAGCAAAATTTCCCTGCCTGGGCTGCCTCGCACCTCTGTCTGTTTGAACGTGTGACCCCGCCCCTCCCCCTAACAGTCGGGGATGAGTGCGCGAACATACCTGTAGGTTGCTGTTTTACAGTTTTTTCCAATCGCTAACAAGCGCCTACCCATACTTCAGATACTTTTTCTAAACTCTTAACACAGACTCACACCTACAAAACACAATTGGCCAAATGGATAATTTTCTTCTCAAAAATACATTTTGTTAAATATATACTAACTCTTCATTTCAAAATAGAACACATCTTTCCCTGCACACACTAACTGTACAAAAACACTATAAATCTGACTCAAAATGAAATTAGTCTGTCAAAGAATAACACTTGTTTTCACTTCACAAGGTACATGCAGTCAATCAAAGTACACCAGGTTTCAAAATACTGGCTATTATTGACATTACAAAACTGCATAGACTTTTATGTTTCAGTTTTACAGGTATTTGCATGCGAAACATGCAATCCACCATTTGACACCAGAAATGTCTTGGTTGGTAACTGTATGTCCACATGTACAGTAATGTTCACATTCAAAAGCATTCCAGTAAAAGGCAAACAAGTTTTTGTTTCTTTACTGTTTACTACAGGAGGTACAGCAGAAACACGGTATGATAGGACAGAGAAAGTTTTACAGTATTGCTCACAGTGAACAAAATATCCATGAAACACACAAGAGCATTCTGAACAAAAAACAACAGCAAAAAGCCAAGATAAAAAGGGGGGGGGAGGGAGGGGGCTAAAAAGGCAAAAAATTTGCATCTAATCTCTGCGATCTTCAGGGTTAGGCCACATGTTTTCATCAACATCACATCTGATGTTATCCAAGTCGATGCACCTGGGATAAAACCGCCTGGTATGTCGGATCCACCCTTGGCAATCGTCAACTGTGATGTCCCTGGAGCCAGCATCCATGGCTTCAAGGAGGGACATCTGGTCATGTGGCTGATGGTCATAAACCTTCCACCTCCATGCAGAAAAGAACTCCTCTATGGGGTTGAGGAAAGGTGAATAGGGTGGAAGGAAGAGACTTACCAGTCTTGGGTGGACTTCAAACCATGTTGTTATTGCTTGCAGTGATGGAAAGCCACATTGTCCCAGGTAATTACAAAGGTCCTCATGTTTTCACCCTCCTGACCCTGCTCTGGAACCAGGCGCTGGTGGAGATCATTGAGAAAGGCAAGCAAGCGCTCTGTATTATAGGGTCCAACCTGACATCTGTGAAGGAGTAATCCTGCATTTGCAATTGCTGCACACATGGTAATGTTTGCCCTCTCTGTCCTGGCACATCAACTGTGGCCCTTTTTCCAATTACATTTCGTCCCACGTTGGCGCCTTTTGGCCAGATTGAATCCTGCCTCATCGATGTATATGAATTCATGAGGGGCCTGGTTGGCCTCCAATTCCATAACTCTCTGAAACAAAGTTTATGTAAGTCATGTTATTACTGTATACCATACTGTACTGTAACCTAGTATTGTGTAGCTTACCTACTTGCAAAGTGCAAAGCTTATAGAACTGGACATTGGATTGAATATACACTATACCTGGACATATTGTCGTCGTAGCTCCTTGACCCTCTCACTGTTCCTCTCAAAGGGAACAGTGTAGAGCTGCTTCATCCGCACTCTGTGTTTGGACAATGTCCGCGTAATGGTTGTGAGGCTGATTCTATCGATATTGTCAAATATCTCATGGTCCGCCACAATTCTAGTTTGAATTTCACGCAGTTTTATTGCATTATTTGCAGCAACCATTTCTACAATGGCAAGCTCCTGATCATTACTGAGGAGCTTTCCTCTTCCCCAGAGGGTGGAAGATGTTGCATTCTTTAGAAAGACAAAAATTCAACATATGCATTACTGTATGACCATATTGACATGTCAAGTGAGAATAGAAACAATCCATGTAAATGCAATACTTACCTGTTGGTTTGTTGAAAGATGCGTATAATGGAGGCAACCGTTGACCGCCTCAAATTGGGCTGCACTCTTTCACCAGCCTCTCTTAGTGAAAGACCATGGTTGATTACATGGTCAATGATAGTGGCACAAATTTCATCACTGACTACTGTTCTTGCAGCCCTTGGAATGCCACCACCACGCATTCTTACACCTCTACCTTGCCCTCTCCTTGGGCCTGCTCTTCTCCCTGGGCCCCTTGCTCTTACTCTTCCTCGACCAGACATTGCAGTGTTTGTCTTTTTTTTTTGTTTCCAAAACATCACTCCTCAAAGTCTTGCCTTATAAACCCCACTGAGTCTAAGCCAGAATGGAATAAGCTGTGGTTGGCCCAATTTACCCAACATAAATCAGCTGTGTGTCAATTATTCAATTGTTTGTTTATTATCAGCTGAGATATATTTTTGATAATGATATTGTTTTGTACTGATATCATTGCAGAAGCAGAGGTTTTATACTGTATCTAAGGTTTGGAATATTGTTTTTGCTATTGTGGGATGTTGTGTGTTAACATTCGTAAATACTACAAAAACAGTCCATAATTTTGTTGGGAGGTATAGCTTGTCTGTTAAGAAAATGTAAGCATTGTGGAAATGTGTTCACTGACTGCATATTGGGTGAACACGACATGAAATGTGTGAATGGTATGGCCACAACAGACCGATGCTGTGCTAATTGTGTTTAGAGTTTTGCAAATGTGACAACTGTTTGGACAAACGCTTGTTAGCGACTGAAAAAAACTGTAATGAGTGTTTGATGGAAAACGACAATGGCGGAGTTTGCACTCTCCTGTCGCATGATAGGTGAGTCCTAGTAAGTAATTTCCCAATACGTGTACGTTACACATGCTATTTTTAATAGGGGTGCAATGATACACAAAATTCACGGTTCGGTTCGATACTTTGGTGTCACGGTTCGATATTTTTTCGATACAAAAAAATGTTCATGCCTTTTTAATTTGTCATTTATTAAAATTATAAATATATATTTTAACTCAAAAGTACAGTTTTTAAATTTAATGTTGCTGAAACAAAGTAATAAAAAAATACATCTATCTGATGGAGAAATCCCTCATCTTTGGAAAAGAGAGTTTATTACAGAGAAATGGCTCTTTCCAAAATAAAAGCTATACTGTACCCTTCTTCTGGGCTATATTCTCAGCAGCATATTAAACATATCAGGTCCCCATAAGCAGAATCATGTGCTAACGGCTGTCTAAATGACTCGGGTAAAGTTAGTAGCATGCGTGCTTGTTGTTTTTGTCTGCTTCCACTTGTCTTTGCACTAGGATGACATTGGCGTAAATGTGCAGTCATATTCGTTGTGTTCCCACTAGTGCTGTCAGCATTAACCTCGTTGAAATGACGTTAATGCCACAACACAGCAAATCTCCGTTAACGAGCTACCGCGGATCGCCCCGTGCGTGGGGCTGGACGGCGTCAACACGTTAACAACCTAACTGCGCTAATGCACTAGTTCCCAACAATGTAATTGAGGATTGCGTGGCACATCCGACATACTGTTTTACTTTTGTCCATGACACGATTACCTTCAGGGTCATGCTTCACATGAAAACCAAAATAGTTCCAAAGGCCAGATCTGAATGAGGGTGGGGGAGGTTCAATTTGCCATGTTGCAACGAGCTTAACTTCTGTCTCGCTTGCACTGCGCTCAGTGGCTCTGCACTCGACAGTGCAGCCTAGGCGGATAAGTCGAACGCAGATCCACTCAGCTCTCAACACAGACAGCATCGTCAGAAGAAAAGTTGATAAAATAAATAAAAAAATTTGTATTGTTCGATACATATGCGTACTGAACCGAAAGCACTGTATCGAACGGTTCAATATCGATACGAGTATTGTTGCACCCCTAATTTTTAAAAGTTATGATTATTATTTTGCTAGCTATCAAACTCGCTGGAGAAATGATTGAAATGCACTGAGTGTGATGCAATACAGCAGCGCTATTATACAGTTAGTTATGGCATGGAGATTTATGGAATATGCTGTGAACCTAGCTAACATTACTTAGCAGTAGCAGTAATATAAGTTACTCTACTCAGGTGAAAGCTTTAAACATTAGCCCGTTACATAACTAGCTAACTTAAGGCTTTCTGATTAACCCTCTGTGGTTGACGGGCCCAGAGTCACATTTCAACTTGGGTTGAAAGTGCGGACTTCAAACTTTATACCAGTTTTTAAATTGTGTTGATAGGCCACATAAAACCACAGTTATGATAAAAAATACACGCGATGTTTTTTTTCTGAATAATGGTGGTGTTTACAGCGGGAAGAAACAGTAAAAACGGCGTTTTCTACAGACAGCACTAGGAAACAGTGTTGCCAACTCCTCAGTAAGGAAAATCGCTATTGGCTGTCCTAAAAGTCGCTAAATGACGTCATCGCCTAATTTGCATAACTGGTCACGCTGATGTAATTGTAACCTACCTACCTACGTTGTTGGAGAGAGAAATAACATCGTGGAAGAGACATAAAGTGAGTAAAAAACGTCCTAAATGCAGTTAGAATTTATTTAGATCTACAAATTAAATTTCTTTTAGTAATTATTGTTTTTTAATGTCACAATTCCAACCCTGCTCCTTTATCTGGGTTTGGACCGGCAAAAGTGACCCGAAATTGGCACTCTGGTGGAGTTACTTTGTGTGTGTGAGTGTGTGTTTATAAGTAGTTTTAAACCTTGTGATCCACAAAACACCATAACAGTAAAAGAAGAACTGACTGCGAAATGACTGTTCAGTACAGACATGTACAAGGCCAACAATCATGTTTTACAGTCCTGTGGTCTCAGCCTCAGATACTTATTAAATCACACAAAGCTCGTGTAGAAACAAACAAATGAACAAAATATGTTCTCCTTCATTTCTGTCAACCACACGTTTCCAGCTATCATGGTTGATAGGCAACCTGGGCAGCGCGACGGAGGCTAGACGTCCCATTTCACAAGCCTCTCACTTCCAGCCTTAGCGGTCTCTGGCTGTGTCCCAATTCAGGGTCTGCACGCTTGAAGTACGCATTTTAAGTGCGATTACGTCACCGCCACGCGACGACAGCTGTCCCAATTCGAAGTGTACTCCAAATGCGTCGTCGATTTCCCCAAATATCAAGCGTGGTCCGGTGCACGCTTTGTGGTCCCATATATCCCACAATCCATAGCGCGGCGGTCGGTGTGGATAATTTCGCTGCAAAATACGGCAGAAGGGAGCGGCCGAAGAGTGAACTGTCAGAAGTAAGTACTGAATATTATCTCCAAAAGTTGAATCTGTTCATCTGGATGTAGCGTTTTGTGGGAGAAACGTTTCGTCACTCATCCAAGTGACTTCTTCAGTCTCAGCTGACTGCAGGTTTCCCAAACCTTATAAACAGTACATTTGCATAATGACTGAAACCAGCCCACTGAAGGAACAATGGGCTGTGAGGTCAGTCATAATCATAATTATGCAAATTCCCATGACCATTGATCAACAATCACTGACCAAAACCCACTGATCAAAGAACACTGATCAATGGCCAACAACAACAACGCTGTGATTGCAGCCATTCCCCAACTCTCTGTGAATGGTACTCATGGCCACTGATCAGTGTTCTTTGATCAGTGGGTTTTGGTCAGTGATTGTTGATCAATGGTCATGGGAATTTGCATAATTATGATTAAGGAACTGACCTCACAGCCCATTGTTCCTTCAGTGGGCTGGTTTCAGTCATTATGCAAATGTACTGTTTATAAGGTTTGGGGAAACCTGCAGTCAGCTGAGACTGAAGAAGTCACTTGATGAGTGACGAAAAACGTTTCTCCCACAAAACGCTACGTCCAGATGAACAGATTCAACTTTTGGAGATTTACTTTCCTGGATGATTGAGAATGCATCAAGAAGATACTGAATATTATGTCACTTATTTATGTGCGAATGTTTAATAACGAAGAACATTAAAACATTACTGTTGGTCACATGTCGGCAAAGTTATGTGACATTAGTGATGTTTGTACTTTCAGCGTTAACTTGGTTTTAAAGCCTCTACTTCTAAATATATATATAGTCGACCTTAATCTTACAGAGAATGTGATGATTTTATGGATAATTAAAGTCAGTCATATATCCACAAACACAACAAGCTGAAAGTCAGTGATGCTGCTCGGTTTGCAGTCCTGAATATGACGGCACAAGCAGGATTCACTGCACTGTTAATGTTAGCTATGTTATATTGCTGCCTCTGTTCGGTGGTGTCGAGCCAAACGGACTTTAACGTGTGTTTGAACGAGCTGACGGTTCACTCGTTAAGCTGAAAGAAAGATGCTTTAATCACAGGAGTCACACATGTGTCCACTGGACCATCTGGGAACTCTTCTTGTTTAGCACTCGTAATAACACAAACACTAAATCCTCCTTCTCTTGTGCTGTTTTGTAGCAGTGTGTACACCTGAGACTGTCACCTGTCTGTCTGTCCTGCACTCTCTCTCTGTTTCTTTCTCTCTGATTGTGGAATAAAAGTATGAACATGTATTTATAAGTTACACTTGTGTTTGAATCCTGCAGCTTATCACACATTTGATTTCCATGTGTGACAACTGCAAGTGTCCAGAGTGAGGACAGACTGAGGGACCCACTGCTGCACATCATCTGTGAGGCTTTGCACCCTGATGATCCACCAGGACAAACTCAGCAGTGTGTGAGGAAGAGGAGGAGGAAGAGCCAGCAGCAGCTGACAGATGGAGAGAATAGACAGACTGTTCCCTGTTTGTGAAGGACTGCTAGGAAAGTTTAACATAACTAATTGTCTGTCCTGAATCAGTCTTATTAGGTAATGTTCAAATAATGTTATCATCCCAGTGTTTTCAGTGTGGGAGAAAGTACTCAGGGCCTTCAAGTTACACACTATGAAAGGCAGCAACAAGTTTAATATTCAGAAACCTAAAGTATGTATCAGCAGCAGAATGGAGCTAAAATAAATGTTTGTTTCAGTTCTATGAAGCTTTGAGTATTTTGGATTAGTAGCACTGCTGTGTTTGTTGCATCATATTGCTGTAATTGTTTATATGCTTTATATATTCTGAGCTAAGTTGATCTATAGTGTTACATCATATTCTATAAGGATGTTATGTGTTTGTAGACTTTCTGCCCAGTTTGACCCATTTAGCAGAAGTCAGCCTGTTTAAGGCTCTGATATCTATTCTGTATGACTTAAAGCAGTTATGACATGCTCTGATTTTCTCACCCAATAAAGGAATATTTCATATATCAGTCTGATCTGCATTCTATCAGAAACAGTTATCACAGCTCGTACATTTGCTTTTTACACATATATGTAAGCATTGAGCCAAATTTAGTAATGCCAACATATTGAAAGAACAATGTTTGTCTCTTATAATACATCTGTATATACACTGTCAGAGATACTTGTCTTTGAGTGAAGATTTAAGGTGATAGGAAATATAATTAACTGCTACTTGCATCTTTGACCCAGAGTTCAAGCTCACTGCTATAATATGTATATATATCATAATAATCTGACAATACATATAATATTGTCCATATTATATTAACATTACCACAGTGAGATGACTTTAGTCTCATGAACAACATTAGCTAATTATTATTTACTAACTAATCTTGAAATGACTGTTCAGTACAGAAATGAAGCCCAACTATCATGTTTTACCGTCCTGTGGTCTCAACTAATCAAAGTGATGTCATGACAAAAATGAATGACCAACAAAACATTTTTTCGCCTTCATTTCTGTCACACAAAGCTGTTTGAAACGTTTCTCGCGGTTAGTATCATGGTTGCTAGGCAACCTGAACAGCGCGACGAAGGCTAGACCGTCCCATTTCACAAGCCTCTCACTTCCGCACTTCTCGTACTTGTAGTACGCACCGTACGTAGTACGCGTAGTGTGCGTACTTCAAGCGTGCAGACCCTGAATTGGGACACAACCTCTGCTTGGGAGTGGGAAAAAAACACTCCTTCCCTATTGGTGGAAAAATGTACCATGTCGACCAATCAAAAAATGTTATAGCAACATGTGGCATTTGGTTGTTTAGGAAGAAGGGGACGTTTTGGGAGTGACACCAGCGAGAGTGAGCGAAAGCAAGAGAGAGAGAGTTTTGATACGTGATAGATTTGTGACGTTTACCGTGTTTGGAGTCTTAAGTTAGTGTGCTGTCTTGTGTAGTTAGTGTGTGGTGTAGTCGTTGTTTTGTTTTGTGTGTCAGTGCTACTAGTGAACGTCACAGTTGCTGCAAAAAAGCCACCAAAGGCAGATTGCAGCGTAAACACTGTCCCCACATCGAAAACGCTGAGTGACACACCTGCTGTCAGACCTGCAGGTTTATCCCTGTGCTGTTCTCATCTGTCTTATAGTGGACACAAACTATTTTTTGGAGTTTCATAAATAATTTGTGTGCCTTCTTATTTGATGCAGAACACCCGATTGTTCTGTAAATAATTTTAAATGATTATATAGAAAACGTCTGGGCCTTGGCTGCATTTTTAGGTAAATAGTCCTAGGGGTGGGCGGTGTAAACAGTATACGGTAGAAACGATATAAATTTTGCCAGCGGTAGAGATTTTGACTGTACCGCTCTACCGCGATAGTGCATGTTGATGGTGTCATCAAGCTGTGCGTTTTTTGGTTCAAAGCATCGCATCATCTGCAAATTATGCCGGGCAACAGTAATAGCAAAGAGACAAAACACGTTTTGGAATATGTGGAAAGCGAAAAACTGTGCTTCCTCCACTTCCGTACCATTGAATTATTAATGTTGAATTCTCTCACAGCAGGATTTTAAGTTTGCCTTATAATGTGGAACATACTGTATACTGTACAGAAGAAAATAATATATCCCGATATATATCGTTACCGCACATGTTTCAAATTATACCGTGATATGGATTTTTGGCCATATTGCCCAGCCCTAAATAGTACCTTATAATTTTGTTGTTTGCAAAACTTGTGCATATTTATTTAAAAATGTACAATTTCTATTTGCATTTCAAGTTATGAAAATGATTCGTTGAACATGCTTGTGGTTTTTACTGTCAAAAATATAACTTTTTTCTACTCATATTTTAAATTTTGTCTGAATTTAGATAAGTTGTGCTGATACAGTCTGTGAAAATGAGAAAATAACAGATTGGCAAGATAAACAGTTTTTAAAGGTGAAATATAGAGGCCAAATCAAAAGTAGTCAAAAGCAGCCAATTACACCCTGGACCCCAGAGGGTTAAAGCAAAGTTGTCACCAAGTACTGTTTATATTTGTGTGTATTGCTGCAGCTTTTTTGAGTATTAACTTGGTGCCTTTGGGTGAAATAATGGTGATATGAGTGATCCATATGGTCACAAAGAATAGCCACTTGTTTCTGTGCTACCAAAGTTCCCCGGCTTTCAATCAAAATGTGTTTATGGTCAGCACCTACACATTAAACTACTTAAACATTATAAATGTCTTCAAGCTCACACTGAGGCCTGTGGGGCACTATCAGCCACTCAGACAGTACACACATTTATATGTTTTTGTATATGAATATTTCATACTTTAAGGCTGCCTGTTTATTTAAGGGAAATGAACAAAATACATTGGAATTGTACATAATAATATCATAGATGACAGATTAAATAAATAGATTTTAAGTAGATGCTTGTGCATTCTTAAAGTCTTATATGTTGAAATGAACTATGTGATCTATTCAAAGCCTCCCAGTCAGTGCTGTTCTCCATGCCTGTCTGACTGTACATGATGTTATTAGCACAAACACTCTAAAGGTGATCATTTAGGACTTCAGCAATAATACAGACAGCAAGGTAGTTAGCAATAAAACAGTTTTATTGGGAATTAACTTAAAAAACAATCAAACAAACATCTGTCTCCTATTTTTTGTGTCATGCAGGAAAGAAGCATCAATATCTGATGAGAAGACTTATTTATTTTTTGGGGCTTTTTTCAACAGGAGAAGAATATAGAATATAGAATAAGTTGATTTGTTCACATTTTCACATCTTAATTTTTAAGTGAAATGTGCATTTTGAGTTTATATGCATATAAGGCGACCGTTTCCTTTTGCAGTATTTTTGTGTGGTGCGTTTTTCTATGTCTTAAACACCTTTGTTCCCCTTTTGTTAAGTTCACCTAGGACAGGGGTCTGCAACCTTTAACACCCAAAGAGTCACTTGGACCCGGTTTCCATGCAAAAGAAAACACTGGGAGCCGCAAATACTTTTTGAAATTTAAAATGAAGATAACACTGTATATATTTTTTTTTTACCTTTTTGCTTTGTGTGAACAACTAAAGTAAGTAAGTAAAGTTTATTTATTAGGCGTTTTTCACAGACAGGCAGTCACAAAGCGCTGTACACAAATATTAAAATAAACAATACAATCAATAGACATTATACACAATGTAAAAGATCAAATGTAAATAATGTAAAGAATATAAAATACGTAGATCAACAAAAGGCTTGTTTGAACATTAAAGTTTTTAACTGCTTTTAAAAGAATCCACAGAGCAACTAAGGTGTGTTGCTTATAAAATCCATGAAGTGCTACAGAGAAAATTACATTTTATTTATGTAATTAACACATTTTGAACTCTTAAAGAAATATAACAAAAGGAAAGACACCCAGCTGAACTAAAATGATCCATGTAGCAAAAAAAACTGTTGTGAGCCGCCACCCTTTTAAAAAGTAATTGGAGAAAAAAAATCACTATGCTACAAAAAAAATGAAAAATAAATATCTGCAAAATTCTGCATAAATATTTATTTCACCTGGTTAATGTGTGTGGCGGGGCGTGGTCTGCAGTGCCGCTGAATGGGAGTCGGACGCACCTGAGCGGAACCCGCAATCACCCCTCGCCGCGTTAAAGCCTGTTCTCTCTCTGCTGTTGTGTTGTCGGGCTGTGAGCTGCAAAGCTACAGCCGGCTGTATGCGTACAGCAACCGTGTGTGACAAGTGGTCAATAAAGAGATGCTGAAAAGCATGTTCATGCACACATCGTCGGGTCTGCCGTGATATGTTTACAATGAGACTTCTGGTCCCAAACCTCGGCGCTCAGCGCATAGCTGGACTGGCCATCGGGCATACCGGGCATTTGCCCGGTGGGCCGCTCGTGATTTTTCGTTTTTATGGGCCGATGGGGTTTTATTTCTTTTATTTTTTTCAACGGTATAAATGAATAGTGGTGTATTGGCCAGTTGGTCATGATCGACTCTGGGCTGGACCAATTACAGCCGAGGAGGTCGAACTTTAAAGTTGAGGTGAAAAGCAACGCGATTTGTCCTGATCAGCTGATCAATGATCAATGATCAGCTGATCGGCTTTTCTCTCTGCGTCAGAAAGAGCAAACCAGCGGAGGTCGCGTTAAACAACAGAAGCACCTTTAAACTTGATGAGCTGTTGTTAGAATTTATTTAATATTAATTTCTAGTATCAGCTGATGTTTGCTGGAGGGATGAAGGGTTGAAGGGAAGTTATGAACTGTTTCTGGGAGACAAATAACACCAGGATCCTTTTCTAGCTGACAGCTGGTAACTGTGCAGGGGCGGGTCTAGCAAAGTTTTGCCAGGGGGCCAGGTAGGGCATTAACAGGGAAAGGGGGGCACAAAAAATACGTTTCTTTCTTATTCTCATTTAAAATTTCTAGCTTTTAACAAATAATTATCTGAATCATACAACCAAAGTTTTCATCTGATGTCAAATGTATAGAAATCCATTATTGTACATAGTAATTTTTTTCAGGGTCCCAACATAATTTCTTCAGAAGTAAGTACTGTATATGATGCCAGTATTTTCCCACATTTTCTAGATACTGTACCAGTACTGTATGTAAAATACCATCAAAATTAAGTTTTGATGGTAAGTTTTGAGTGAGGAAGTTTTATTCTTTCTCACCTTTCTTTCTGTCTCCTTTCACTTTTTAAAGGTTGCCATGTTACAAAAATATTTTGCCCTGCCATGCTGTTTATTGATGTGGTAAATAAATAGTTTATGAAAATATCACTAAATCTGTCATTTATTATTTTTAATATTCAGTAATGGTCATGTCTCACCTCTAGGCTTCTCTGTCTTAATTTCAAGTTTCCACCATATGTTGTAGAAAGTTCAGGAGGTAAACAAAGCAGTCTTTGGGTTTCGGCTAAGTACTGTTTAGAATACCAGAATAGGGAGGATGGTGTAGGTTTAAGTTCTAGATTGATACATATATACCAACAAGACAGTGTACATCACTGTCACAACGACGTTTGTTTTCATTCAAAGGCTCTCTAGTTTTTCCCATAATACCTGGTGGGCCGGTCTCTAGTCAAAATGCCCGGGCTAATTTTTTGTCCCAGTCCAGCCCTGGCTCAGCGTCTGCAAATCGGGGCTTTCATCTTTACGCAGGACTGTAAGCTGTCATCTGTGAGGCGTGAGCGGTGTTTGTCTTTAACATAGTTCACGGAGGAGAACAGCTGCTGACATAATGTGGATCCAAAGATCCATAATTGGCCTACGTGGGGTTGAAAGTCTCGATAAATGCATGGCGTTTCGGCGGGTACACCGGCCTCCCCGAGTGTGACGCTTATTTTGAGCGATGAAAAATATATATATATATCTATATAATTTTATTTTTATATTTCAAAATCACAATAATCTTCCAATTTAGAACTACAAGTTTTTAAAAAAAAGAACTAAACACAAATGAAATGCACTTCAGCTAAATACTTCTAATTTATTTTCCCAAACCACCCGGAGTCGCAGTATAAGGACTAAAGAGCCGCGGGTTGCCGACCCCTGACCTAGGATGATTTGTTTTATTTTTCCCATGGTCTTACTGAGGTGATGCGAATTGAAACATGCATTCTTTTTTCTTTTTTTTGCAGGGGTGTGTGTGTGTGTGTGTGTGCTGGAAAAGCTTGAAAAGGGACCTTGAAAGTGCTTAAAAAGTGCTTCAATTTGACCCTGAAAAAGGCGTATGAACCCTGCACACCTGAGCTGAGGCCACGCCCACTCTGTGAGACCCTGAGGCTGAGAAACGTGTCGATAAAATGTGCTTGAATAAAGTCAGTCTGATGTCTTCGTGTCTGGGTTTTTTTTCTGATTAAAGTCTTTGGCGACAGGTTATTGATTATTGACGACTTCCTGTGACTCGTGGATCGAGTCAGTCAGCTGAACCGCGGCAGCAGCTGACAGCTCACCTGGTCAGGTGATGCTCCGTTTCCTCTGATTCGTTTATGCACATTCTGAAAGCAAGGACGCTTCGGGAGCTCCTGCAGTCTGTGTGCTCGGCTCAGACTTGGTACTCAACGCTTTACCAGACAGAGGCGGGGCAAGTTCCTGTCCATCACCACGCTGATGTTCTTGGGTTATGCAGGTCATGCATACC
Source organism: Oreochromis aureus (assembly GCF_013358895.1). NCBI lineage: Eukaryota > Metazoa > Chordata > Actinopteri > Cichliformes > Cichlidae > Oreochromis > Oreochromis aureus. The sequence goes on from NC_052959.1 coordinate 35,999,651, forward strand.
TGCTGCTGTTTGTGGATCCGCGGTGTCGTACCTGTGAGCGTCACCTGAAGCTGGATGAACACGTGTTTGTGATGTGAGTGAAGACTCTGCAGCTCTGGGCGGATTTAAAGAAGTTTCTGGAGACCAAACTCACGCCCGACCTGCGAACTGTGCCCGACAGCAGGGAGCTGTCGTTCTGTCAGAGCGGGAAGTCATGGAGGAAGACGAGACCTGAGGTCAAGAGGGCGTGTTCTCCAGATCAGCAGGTCGTGATCGTGATCATGGCAGGTGTTACTGTCACCACCTCATCAATGATTGTTCTGTTTATTGTTTATATAGACTTATAAATAGGTCTACAAATGATGATAACCCAGACACAGGTACAGTTAGCTGACAACGCATCACAACTGAACAATGCACCACAAAAGTAAGAAAGAAGCTTGCCATGACAACAGCTGTGTACCAAGGAACAGAGGATGACGAGAGAACAGGAAACAGCTGGGAACGCCGCTTACCCTCAAACAGAGTAATGAGAGGCAAGCAGAACTGAACATGAAACATACGAGACACAGACTGAGAATAAAACAGGGACAGATGTGGCAACGTGGCCGAGGAAACAAAGGTTAACAGAACACGGAGACAGATGGCGACGGAGAGGACAGAGAGCAGGAGCCCCCAATAACAAAGTCACAATACAAAACTTAATACCTAACGCAGAATCAGATCATGAGGATGTACTCAGGTCAAAAGAAGGAATCAGCCAAACTTGGGCTGAAGCACTGCCTGTGCTCACGAGCAGTGTCGTTCCTCCAATCTGCTCATGGCAGAAAACAAAGTCACATGATCATCAAACTCTTAAATGCTTGTTTTTCCAGACCCTCATTACACCGGCACAGTGTCGGACCGCGATGCCAGTGAGTCTCCATCCTGCTGTGTGCGTGATATTCAGACAGTACCTCCAAAACACTGAAGGAACTTTGATCCTTTCCTACGAATCAGACGTCCTACATTCATCCTTCCTTTATTAATTAGTAGACTTGTAGTCAAGACCGCCTAATCCGAGACCCAGACAATAGGGTATCGAGACCGAGACCAAGTCGAGACGAGACCAAGACCAAGGCCGAGACAAAAAGTCTTTAAACTGCAGCCAGATGCTGCTTTGTTTACGGGTGTCAGGCATATTTATGTGTTTTGCTTTCTTTGCCCTCCTCACCGCTGTCTACTGTCTCACTCACTTACTGAGAGGACAGACGCACGCTCCACTTGACTGTCGCGTCTCTCACCCTCTCTGTTTTTCACACAATGATATTATCCTATATCCTCGCATGTGATTGGCCACAATATGGAGGGATTGGAGCATAGATGAGCCACTGTGTGAGAGCTGAGCAGCCAAAGGAAATTAGGTGAGGGTAGAAATGACTGTAAGATTATTAGGCTCTGTTTTGAGTTTTGTTCAAAAAAGAATGACTTCATATAGGAAAAAAATAAATATCACATATGCAGGACACCTTAAACTAGTTTTTTAATTAAGCAGCAAGGCAGAACAAAGTCGGGGCTGTATCAAGACACAGGGACTAAACCCCAATTCAACCAGACCCAGAACTGATCCGGAATTAAAACAGGACTACAACAGTTCAAAATCAGGACTACTTAGGACTTAACCAAAACAGAACCAGATTCAGAACTAGATGATAGTAACACTAAAATCATCATAGACCTGCACTACACTTGTTTTTTAATTCTACCAAAGTCCACTATTTAGATTCAGAAAGGTTTATATAATTATTTAGCCTTGTTGTGCAAACAAGCCTGCAAAACTTAATAAATATAGAATTTGAAAAGTAACAAATGGAATCTAAAAAGTTACACTAGGCACTCGATACATGTTCTGATAAGTTTTGGCAAACAACCATTTGACTAACATGTGTGTCTCACCTGCTCTTGTTCCCTCTCTGTTCCTCTCTCTCCCTCTTTGTTCCTCTCTCTCTCTCTCTCTCTCCTCTCTCTTCCTCTCTCTCTCTCTTTGTTCCTCTCTCTCTCTTTCCTCTCTCTCTCTGTTCCTCTCTCTCTCTGTTCCTCTCTCTCCTCTCTGTTCCTCTCTCTCCCTCTCTCTCTCTCTCTCTCCTGTTCTCTCTCTCTCTCTCTGTTCTCTCTCTCTCTGTTCCTCTCTCTCTGTCTCTCTCTCTGTTCCTCTCTCTCTCTCCTCCTCTCTCTCCTCTCTCTGTTCCTCTCTCTCTCTCTTTCCTCTCTCTCTCTCTCTCTCTCTTCCTCTCTCTCCTCTCTGTCTCTCTCTCTCTCTCTCTCTCCTCTCTCTCTCTCTGTTCCTCTCTCTCTCCTCTCTCTCTCTCTCTCTCTCTGTTCTGTCTCTCTCTCTCTCTCTCTCCTCTGTTCCTCTCTCTCTGTTCCTCTCTCTCCTCTCTGTTCCTCTCTCTCTCTCTCTCTCTCTCTCTGTTCTCTCTCTCTCTCTGTTCCTCTCTCCCTCTCTGTCTCTCTCTCTCTCTCCTCCTCTCTCTCCCTCTCTGTTCCTCTCTCCCTCTCTGTTCCTCTCTCCTCTCTCTCTCTCTCTGTTCCTCTCTCTCTCTCTCTCTCTCTCTCTCTCTCTCTCTCTCTCTCTGTTCCTCTCTCCTCTCTGTTCCTCTCTCTCTCTCTGTTCTCTCTCTCTCCCTCTCTGTTCCTCTCTCTCTCTCTGTTCCTCTCTCTCTCTCTCTTCCTCTCTCTCTCTCTCCTCTCTCTCTCTCTCTCTCTCTCTCTCTCTGTTCCTCTCTCTCTCTCTGTTCCTCTCTCTCTTTGTTCCTCTCTCTCTCTCTGTTCCTCTCTCCTCTGTTCCTCTCTCTCCCTCTCTGTCTCTCTCTCTCTCTCTCTCTGTTCCTCTCTCTCTCTCTCTGTTCCTCTCTCTCTCTCTCTCTGTTCCTCTCTCTCTCCCTCTCTGTTCCTCTCTCTCTCTCTCTCTCCTCTCTCTCCCTCTCTTTTCCTCTCTCTCTCTCTCTCTCTCTCTCTGTTCCTCTCTCTCCCTCTCTGTTCCTGTCTCTCTCTCTTCCTCTCTCTCTCTCTGAGTGAATGGCGGAGTGCATGGAGCTGGGGACGGGAGTGTCGGAGTGAGTGGATTTCTGTTTTCGAGTTCCTCTTTTCTATTTTCACTGTCAGGTGTGTTTATTTTCTCGACACACGGTTGTTGGTGTGTTTTGTTTGTTGCCAGCTGGTTTGGTAGCTTTTGCTACCGGCTTGGCTTGGCACAATGCCCGCTGTTGAGGGTGGAGCAGAGTTTGAGAAGCTGACACGCCGTCATGCTGTCAAACTTATACCGACTGTGAATTGCTCGGTGGAGGAAGCTGTTTTGGCTGTAGGAGAGGTGGTGGGCTGTGACAGCGTGAAATCTGCCTCTCGTATGGATGGTGCGATTGTTATCTTCCTTGATAAGGTACCTAAAGTTAATGAGTTGGTGGAAAGCGTCATCGTCATTCACGACACCTTTACGCCCGTTCTCCCGTTGGTTAGCCCTGCTAAAAAGGTTACCATCTCAAATGCGCCTCCTTTTATTAAAAATGAAACTTTAGCCAAGGAGCTGTCACGGTATGGCCAACTAGTTTCGCCCATAAGGATGGTCTCTTTGGAGTGCAAATCTGTGCTCCTCAAACATGTTGTGTGTCACAGAAGGCAGGTTTTTATGATCCTCAAAGACCCCGCTGGCGAGCTGAACCTGTCTTTCAGTTTCAAAATAGAGGGTTTCAACTACATGGTGTTTGCTTCATCTGAGAGCATGAAATGTTTTGGTTGTGGTGGAGAAGGGCATTTAATTCGCTCCTGTCCGGAGAGGCTACGACACGCACAGCCAGCGGATGATGCCGTTGGAGAGCAGGTCCCAGCCAGGGCTCCTGGTAGGGACACGGCGATCGGGCGGCTCCGCCGTAGCTGAGGCGGACCCCGCTGCCGAGGCGCCTGTGGAAAACCGGCTTTTTCCGAGCAGTAACGGGTCTGATGAAACTGGCATTGTGAAAAGTGTTGATGGTGTAGAAACGGATCTGACTAATGACCAGTCTGCAGGTTTTTCTGACACCAGTCAGACAGCTGACACGGCTCTTGAGCCTGTGTGTGATGATCTTTGTGAGGATGACAACATGCTTGATGAGGATTTGCTGAAGTTGTCTCAAAAGAGGAAGAGCTCTGAACCTGCCCAGTAGTACAAAAACGTCAAAAGCTAAGAGAGGAAATAGAACAGGAGAGAGCAGTATGGAGTCTGAAAGTGATTTGTCCCTGAGCCAGGAACACCAGAATCTGTACTCTCCTGCTGAGATCAGGAGATTCTTGCAGAAAACCAAAGGCCTCAGGATGGTGAAAGTGGAGGATTATTTTCCAGACCTTAAGCTTTTTGTTGAGTCGTCTCGGGTCTTGACAAAAAAATCAGGGAATTTTCTTGATGATGTGTTGACAGACCAAGAGATTTATCGTTTAAAGAAACTGATTTTAAAAGTGAGAGCTCAAGCACTTACTGCTGATGATGACGATGATGTTTAAGAACACACTCTATGTGTCCCTGTCTTTTTTCCTCTGTCTCGCTTCTCTCATGTCTGAATTCAAAATAGGCACATTAAATTTGAATGGTGCTAGAGATGAGGTGAAAAGAGCTGCTTTTTTCGAGCTTATGGACTTAAAGAAATTAGATATCATGTTGGTTCAAGAAACTCACAGTACTGGTGACAATGAGAGTGACTGGAGGAAGGGCTGTGGGGGAAATGTTTTTTTTAGTCATAAGTCCAGTTGTAGTGGAGGTGTGGGGATTGTGTTCTCTAAGAATTTTTTACCTGTTTCTTGCGAAGCAGAGGAAATAATCAAGGGGTGTTTGCTGAAAGTTAAAGACAAATATGAACATGTGACTTTTGTTTTTCTTAATGTATATGCACCAACTAAAGGAGTGGACAGAATGGGTTTTTAGATGTCCTGTGTGATACTGTTAAGGTTTCTAGCGATGATGAGTATTTGTTTTGTGTGTGGAGATTTCAATTGTACTGAAAACCCAGCTTTGGATAGGAACCACATCGAACCTCATCCTGCGTCTTCTCGCAGGCTTAGGCAGCTGGCTGCAGCTGCAGACCTGTCAGATGTGTGGAGGTTTTTCAATGGACATCTGCGACAGTACACATGGAGTCACTCTAAGGACAATCATTTATCTTTGGCAAGACTGGATCGCATATACTCATTTAAACATCATTTGAGTATTTTTAAGGACTGTCAGATAACCCCTGTTGGTTTCTCTGATCATTGTCTGGTTCATTGTTCTGTTTTCATTAAAAATGTTCGGTGTGCGGAGTGCCTACTGGCATTTCAATACGGCCCTGTTACGTGACAAGACTTTTAGGACAGCTTTTGAATTTTTTTGGCTCACTCACCGGAAATCATATCACCCTATTAGAGCACTTCGCTCTTGCACTGCAGGCCTACTTGTTGTTCCTAGAGTATTTAAAAGTAGAATGGGAGGCAGAGCCTTCAGTTTTCAGGCCCCTCTTCTGTGGAACCAACTTCCAGTTTGGATTAGGAGACAGACACTATCTCTACTTTCAAGATTAGGCTTAAAACTTTCCTTTTGCTAAAGCATATAGTTGGGCTGGACCAGGTGACCCTGAATCCTCCCTTAGTTATGCTGCAATAGACGCGTGAGCTGCCGAGGATTCCCATGATGCATTGAGTTTTTCCTTCCAGTCACCTTTCTCACTCACTATGTGCTAATAGACCTCTCTGCATCGAATCATATCTGTTATTAATCTCTGTCTCTCTTCCACAGCATGTCTTTCATCCTGTTTTCCTTCTTTCACCCCAACCGGTCGCAGCAGATGGCCGCCCCTCCCTGAGCCTGGTTCTGCGGAGGTTTCTTCCTGTTAAAGGGAGTTTTCCTTCCCACTGTCGCCAAAGTGCTTGCTCATAGGGGTCATATGATTGTTGGGTTTTCTCTGTATTTATTATTGTGCTATCTACTGTACAATATAAAAGCGCCTTGAGGCGACTTTTGTTGTGATTTGGCGCTATATAAATAAAATTGAATTGAATTGAATTGAATTGAAATCTAAATCTGACTTTGCATGTATCCAGCAGTGGTGGGATTTTGGGAAGTGTCAGATCAAACAATTGTGTCAACAGTTCACTCGTAATGTTACTAGAGACATAACCAGATCTATGAGAGACCTAGAGACTCAGGTGGTAGAACTACAGAGTTTAGCGGCGTCTACAGGAAACCGGGGCTTTTAGATTCCCTCAAATCCAAAAAGGCTTTTTAGCCGACCTGTTGAGCACGACAGCCAAAGGGGCTTTGGTCAGGTCACGTTTCCTCAGTGTTACAGAGATGGATGCTCCATCTCACTTTTTCTTTGGACTGGAAAAGAAGAATGGGCAAAGAAAAGTTATTCACTCTCTGTCTGACGGTGGCTCAATAATCTCGGATCCTTCTGAGATCAGACAGTTTGCTGTCAGCTTTTATGAGGACCTTTTTAAGAGTGATTTCTCAGAAAATCCTAGTTTGTGCAGTAGATTCTTCAAGGGACTCCCTCAGGTGGCGGCTGAAACCAATCGAAAACTGGAGGTTCGGCCAACTTTGCATGAACTTCATGCTGCTCTGATGAGTTTTCAGAATGGTAGAGCTCCTGGCATGGATGACCTTCCTGTTGAGTTCTACAAAGACTTTTGGTCTGTGATGGGTGAGGATTTGCTGGAGGTTGTCACGGATAGTCTGCAGAGAGGCTTGCTGCCTCTGAGCTGTAGACGGGCGGTCATCACTCTGCTGCCAAAGAAGTCAGATCTACGCAGTTTGAAGAACCGGAGACCTGTATCGTTGCTCTGTACAGACTATAAGATTTTCTCCAAAGTCCTGGCCACCAGGCTTCGTGACGTGATGGCTGATAAGTGATAATGTCACTTTGATTAGGGATGTTTTGGACCTCTCTAGCTCTTTGGGTATAGATGTTGGTCTCATTTCTCTAGACCAAGAAAAAGCTTTTGACCGGGTTGAACACCAATATTTGTGGCACACTTTAGCTGCTTTTGGCTTCAGCCTAGGTTTTGTAGCCATGATTCAGGTTCTGTACTGTGACATTACGAGTGTCCTGAAAATAAATGGGGTCTTGAGTGGTCCTTTCAGTGTTCTAAGGGGGGTGAGGCAGGGCTGTTCTTTGTCAGGGATGCTGTATTCCCTGGCAATTGAACCTTTGCTTCACAAATTAAGACGGGACTTGTGTGGTGTTTATATCCCTGGGTGCAATGGACCTCTGAAGTTGTCTGCTTATGCCGATGATTTAATTGTCCTGATCAACTCACAGACAGATATCAAGGTTTTAGAGAACACAGTTTCTCTTTTTGGTTGTATTTCTTCTGCAAAAATAAACTGGGAAAAGAGTGAGGCTGTAACTGTGACTGGTCAGCTGGGGGATCAGCTCAGTCTGCCTGGAGGTTTGATCTGGAGAAAGGGTGGTCTTAAGTATTTAGGGGTGTTTTAGGCAATGACACTTTTTGCAGAAGAATTGGGAAAGTGTGGTGGATAGGGTCAGCGGTCGGCTTTCCAAATGGAGGTGGCTTTTACCTCACATGTCGTACAGAGGTCGGGTTCTTGTTATCAATAATCTGGTTTCTTCTGCTTTGTGGCACCGGTTGACCTGTGTTGATCCCCCAGTTACCCTCTTGTCTAACATTCAAAGAATCCTGGTGGACTTTTTTTGGGATAAATTGCACTGGATTCCTCAGAGTGTCCTTTTTTCTCCCTAGAGAGGAAGGCGGACAAGGTCTGGTCCATTTGGCCAGTAGAGGGGCTGCTTTTCGCTTTCAGTTTATTCAGAGGCTGCTTACAGGACCCCCAGATCTAGTATGGAGGAGGGTATCGTGCTGTATTTTTCAGCAGCTTGGTCATATGGGTTTGGATTTATCTCTGTTTCTGATGGACTCAAGCAAGCTGAACTCTTCACTTCTTCCACCTTTCTACAAGAGTGTTTTTTCTGTATGGGCTCTGCTGAGGAAAGGGAGGCAATGGCAGGCGGAATCTTTGTACTGGTTGCTGGAGGAACCTGTACTGTTTGGCAGCTTGCTGGATTGCCCTGTCGGGGAGGACTACTTTATCCAGACGGCTCCACGCTCCACAAGTCTGTTCTCTGAAGAGGGTGGTGGAGCTGGCTGGACCTCGGCTAGATGCTCCGGAGGGACTCGCTGCACAGCTTGGGATAAGCTCTACTCGAGTTGTTGGTCAGCTTTTGGATCATTGGAAGCGCAAGTTAGGTGGAGTTGGGTGTTCACTTTTGGGAAGTTATTGTGATGGCAGTATGTCTCCGAATCATTTAGATCCTTATCCTTCCATCAGACTGTTTCCTGGTTTTAAGAACTGCTTTGGTCCTTTACTGGATAATGTGGATGTTAGGGGGTGTCCCTGGAAGGGCCTCTGGAAAAACTTTGTATAGGCTGCTGGTAAAACTCTCAATCAAGGCAAGCTGAATGGACGCAATGACACGGTGTGGAGGACCCATCTCTCCTTGGCACCTGACATCAAACCAGCATGGAGATCCCTTTACAAACCTCCCCTCACGAAAAAACATGCAGACTTGCAGTGGAGAATTCTTCATGGCATTGTTGCTGTAAACTCTTTTGTTTCTGTTATTAACGCTGCTGTGGAAGACAAATGTCCGTTCTGTGAGCAGAAGGAGACCGTTTCATTGTTTTTCTGAATGTGTTCGCCTCTCGGCTCTGTTTGTGCGTCTAAAAGCCATCTTTAGTAGATGTGGGAAGATTTTACACTGACTATTTTCATTTGTGGTTTTAAATTTACTCGTCTTTGGAAGAACAAATGCCAGCTGCTTAATTTTTTATTAGGACAGGCAAAAATGGCAGTGTATATGAGCAGGAAGAGAAAGGTGACAGAAGGGCTGAATGTTGGGGTAGTCCCTGTGTTCGTCAGCATGGTGAAGTCTAGGCTGTTGCTAGAATTTAATTTCTATAAGACAGCCTCAGACCTACGTACTTTTTCTCAGGTCTGGGGTTACAGGGGGGCAATCTGTAGTGTGGTGGAGGGGCAATTAGTTTTTGGGCAGGTGTTGATGTAACTTTTTATTGGTTTTGTGTTACACTTCAATGTGACAGGTGTGGTAATATGTCGATTATTTCATGAGCAATAAACGTATTTTTTAAAAATCAAAATCTCTCTGTCTGCTCCTCTCTCTCCCTCTCTGTTCCTCTCTCTCTCTCTCTCTCTCTGCTCCTCT